>NC_089854.1:46309224-46577363 GCF_036373705.1 Amia ocellicauda | reverse complement strand
ACAATTATTTATTTTATTAACAACCCCACAATATCTTCAATTTATGAGAACCAAAGTGAAACCATCTTCAAACATAACATAAAATATAACAGAAAAGTTGGAGTTACAGGCTCTAGGATCATGCTGAACTGTCATTGGTTGTGGATGGCTCAAAGCATATGCACAGATCCGTGAACAGATGTTTCCATTCCATTATTAAAATTGGCTGAGAAGAGCACTGTTTGGGTCTGATACTGTGCAATAGACAAAAGTGACACATTTAAGGGCTAAGCTTCAAGCTGATTTAATTACAATTTTGATGAGGCATTTAGCAAGTCCATCTGTTCTCTGATGTGAATAATTACATACATTATGTGTCTTCTATTATATGAAGCCATATTTGTAACCTGATTGAAGGAATTGGGATTTGTCTGTGATTGTGCCTCTGCATCTGGTAGTTAAATGTTTTATTATGATGAACAAGCAGACCCTGACAGACTATTAAATCAATTATCCCTCATGAAATTTTCCCATTGAAGATGTGCTCTGCTATTTTGCCATTTTCCCATTGTCCTTTTACTTAAACACACCTCCCTGTCCTCTCTTGTTTTCATGGTCTGGTCTCTAGATAAGATGAGGCTTCATGGTAAACATCTGTATGTCTATATTATACATTCATGCTTTGTATGTGCTCACTAATGTACTGTATGTATTTGGCTGTGGATGCCTTTAACCCATTAATCTTTTAATCTCCCTCTCTCTGCCTTCTTGGCTTTCTGCTTTGTATGGCTCTGTGTTCCCCCAGTCGTGGAGGACGTGTGGAAACAGCAGACTCTTTTACAGCTGCTGCAGATCCTTGACCTCCCTGTCCTGGATCGAATTTTGACAACACCTGTGAAGACTGAGCAGCAGAGAACAGTTCCGCTGTGTAATCAGGATGACCTTGTCATCTCCAATACTTGTGTGGACAGAGAGGTCACCCAGAGCCTAAACCTGCCCCAGTCAGTAATGCTAAACAACCTTATGCTCCTATTGTCCTTAGAATAGCTTCATCCATAGTGCAGGTTTTCAGTGCAGATTATTTTCAATTTGTGTGACAGAAAATGCTACTGGATGTTTCTGTCTTTCCCTGTGTTACAGTCCATGGTGTGTCTGTTAATCAGTACTCACAAATGACCAACAGGTTAACTGAATTGGGTTAACCTAATCTAGTATGCTTGCACAAAGTTGAAATATATTTAAAGTGTGTATACTCTATATAAACATACAGCATGCAATCTCTGAAGATTTATATATTTGTATTTTATTTAGATGAAATTGTCTTTTAAAACCAGCAAAACAACTAATTGCACTTTTCAGACTAATTTAAAACATTTTGAAAATGTTTAGATGACAGGAAAATGTGCCACTTCTCAGATTGTTGCGCTTGTTTTGTCATCAGGTTGGACATGTGGCTCATGGCTGCCACTGACTGCCTGGAATATTTCCCAGACCAGCTGATAGTGATCACTGGGGAGCACTTATCTCAGCAGTGTGCCGATGAAAAGCAGAGGATGAATATGCAAAAGAGGCTGCTCTTTGATACCATCTCAAAATACTATAGTCAAGAAAGAGACCCACTTCTAACAGACCGCTATTTTGACATTCATATGGGCATCATGGAACTTTTTGGTAATAAATAACACATGAGTGTATTTGCTTAAACATTAAGTTGTTAATATTTTCTTAGCATCCATATTTGCTGAAAGATGCAAGCTTCAAAGCATGTTTGCAATGCATATGAAAATGAGTTATCTACAATGTGATTTAAAGGGTGTAATGATGTTTGAATAAGTAATGAAGATGCATGCGTAATGAAACAGGCTAAATACTACAAGTTAAAAGGAATGCCAGTGCTTTTATTTTCCCTAATGTTTGGGTTGTTGGGTGTTTCAGAAAAGGACAAGGGACATCAAGCTTTTGAAGCCTCCCAGTTGTGTCTGAGACTGCTGGAGCCCAATGTGAGAGATGAACTGCGCAGACTGTTGGCATTCATGGCAGTGGCTGCAGAGCCTGAGGGATACAGGCTGCAGAAACAGGTAAGGATTATTGGAAGGTACTGCAATATACAGCCAAGAAAGGGATATAGTGGTATCAAGTGACCCACACCTACACTCTCGATTATCAACTTTTAAACACAACTATAGCATGCAGTGGGGAACAAGAGCTTGTCCTGGAGTACAGAGTTGTGTGATGCTTGTAGGATGCCTTTTCCAATACTTTTTTACCAATTTATTTTAACTTTTCTATGCACAGTATGACAACAGCTCAGTAGTGTGCCGGACCTTCCAGAAAGCCATTGTGCATAATAAATCCATGTCAAAGACTAAGACTGATCAGCTGGTCCTGTTTCTAATGGAGAACCACACTGAACTCTTTAAGGTAGGCTCCATGAGTTTTGGATATACTATGCAACTATACTGTAGTACTTCATCCCCTAAACAGCTACAGGGTATACACTAATGTAACAGTATTACCTAAAACAAAACTATATAGAGAACCATGGTAATAGTATATAGATGATAATAAGTATAATAACCCATTTGCTATGTAATTTTGGTATTTTCCATAAATATTTGGACAGTGATACAATTGTCATCATTTTGGCTCTTTACACCTTCACAATGGATTTGAAAGGAAACAATCAAGATGAGGAAGTGTAGACTTTCATCTTTAATTTGAGGGTAGTTACATCCAAATTGGGTGAAGGGTGTAATTCCTACACCAATTTTTATTTGTGGTCCCCTCAATTGTAGGGGCTCAAAAGTATTTGGACAAACTAACATAATTATTAATTAAATTGTGAGTTTCTATACTTGGTTGCAAATCCTTTGCCGTCAATGACAGCCTGAAGTCTGGAACCCATAGACATCTCCAGATGCTGGGTTTCTTCCCTGGTGATGCTCTGCCAGACCTGTACAGCAGCTGTCTTTAGTTCCTGCTTGTTCTTGGGGCATTTTGCCTTCAGTTTTGCCTTAGAAATCAAAACAAACCAATCAAAGAGATAGCAAAAACATTAGGTGTGGTCAAATCAACTATTTGGTACATTCTTAAAAAGAAAGATCGCACTGGTGAGCTCAGGAACACCAAAAGGCCCGGATAACCATGGAAAACAACTGTGGTGGATGACAGAAGAATTCTTTCCCTGGTGAAGAAAAACCCTTTCACAACCGTTGGTCAGATCAAGAACACCCTCCAGGAGGTAGGCGTATCTGTGTCAAAGTCAACAATCAAGAGAAGACTTCACCAGAGTAAATACAGAGGGTTTACAACAAGATGTAAACCATTGGTAAGCCTCCAAAACAGGAAGACCAGATTAGAGTTTGCCAAAAAACATCTAAACAACCCTGTACAGTTCTGGAACAACATCCCATGGACAGATGAGACAAAGATCAACTTGTACCAGAATGATGGGAAGAGAAGAATATGGAGAAGGGAAGGAACTGCTAATGATCCGAAGCATGGCAGAGGTAGTTTTATGGCATGGGCATGTATGGCTGCCAAGGGAACTGGTTCCCTTGTATTTATTGATTATATGACTGCTTACAAAAGCAACAGGATGAATTCTGAAGTGTTTAGGGCTATATTATCTGCTCAGATTCAGCCAAATGCTTCAAAACTCATTGGTCATATAAAAATGTGTGTAATTCCTACTCCGATCACCCAATTTGGATGTAACTACCCTCAAATTAAAGATGAAAGTCTACACTTAAAGCACATAGTTTCCTTTCAAATCCATTGTGGTGACGTAAAGAGCCAAAATGATGACAATTTTGTCACTGTCCAAATATTTATGGACCTAACTATACAATATACATTGTTTTTGAAAGCTGCACTTAATGATAAATCAAATTTACTTCATGCATAAATCTAACCATTTTTAAAATTAATATTCATTGAAATAGACTCCAGTATCACTGATAGAGACAGTTACCAAGCAGCTTCAGACTTTACAACAAGGAAGAGATCCAGATACCACAGCTGGTAGGTCTTCTTTCTTCACTTCCAGTGCTCCAGTAGAATTTCACCCTGCTATGCTGATGCATACAGTATCGAAGTTCAGTTTCTGATACCTTCCATGTATAATATGAAGCAAAAAATACTCTTTACACCAGTGTCTCTAAAGATAGATTATATTTGATTTAACCAGGTGTAGGCAGTTCCAGTCCTTGAGGTTGAAGGGGAATTCTGGTTTTCATTCTACCTCCATTCTTAATTGTCATTATTATGACAGGGAGTCAAATGACCTGTTTTTAACAGTTCTTAATCAGTCACCACATGTAGGGAATTAAGTTTGAAAGTGGGTTGAAAATGAAGCTGAATTTATACTGTAATAGTGGCTTAGCACTATGGCAAAAGTAGATTTCTGAAACCTCTTTCGGTGACCTATCTTGCTTTTATAATATATATATTTCATTTTTTTTCTCGTTGTCAGCGTTCACATTCTGTCAGCAGTTGACAGTGGAGCAGTATGAAGAACAAAGGGAACTGGCAACAATGAAGCAGCTCCAGCAGCTAATCCAGGATCTAACTCAGAACACCACCCTCCCTGTGAAAGAGAAAAAAAGGCTAATGAAGGAATTTGAGAAACATCACCCAGTGATCTTCTTAAAACATTTGTCCAGTGGATTCTAATGAAAAGATTTAACCAGACTGGAGGTGAATGGAGTTTTAGTATAAATTAATATATGAATACACTACAAAGGTACATTTAGGTTAAATGTAGGTTTCCAATACATAATTAGATATTAATACTGCTGGCTGTGATTTAAATTGTGCCTCTGTGATTGCGTTAATGCTTTCCTTCAAGGAAGTAGTTTAATTTTATTGATTTTAAGTATAAAGGGTGGCTTTTTTAATTAATGGAATTTTTTGCACTAGAAGTTGTCTTCACACTGGAAATTAACCTTTTATTGCAGTCCTGTTGAACAGCTGGTTGTAGCAGATGCTGAAAGCCATGGCCCAAAAATCTGTTGTCAACTATTGTATTTGCAGACAAAAAATCTCTAATTATTGACTAATGTAGAGACATGCGTGCCCGTGCTCCAGTTGGAAAACTACTTATGTTTTCACTTTTATGATACATGAACAAAACTTGATTATAAACTCAGGTATTATTTATAAGAACTAGCATGATGCTCAACATAATTTAAATGCTTTTAAATGATTTAAACGTGATAACACTAATATACCTTAAAATCGGTCTTCACTTCATTACACTAACCTTTTTAACTATCTCCTGGATACACCTAAAATAAAATCTAATTTACATAAAATACCTGAAACTGCCTATATTAGCTGTTTTTGGCAATATGTTCTAACACACCCTCACAATCTGTCACTATGTGTACAATGTATTCGTCTATTAGGTATAGTTCCATTCTTTATCTTTTGCCATTAATAATAATTTGTTAAAATTAATGGATTTGAAAAGTGTAATTGTATGTGTATTGTCATTATAAAACTTTAAGTCATTGTTTATCCAGTACTCATAATAAAACATGAATTGGTATCTGACACTTTTTCTTATGCAGTGTTTTGAAAAGGTGGTTTCTTCTGGTTGCATACCTCCATTGAGAGTACCTAGGTGAACACCAGAAGGTGAAATGAATGATATTTAAAATGTAACTGTTTTCAATTAAAAACAGATCTTATCCATATAAGAAATAATTTGAACATCCAAAGTTCAGCGTTCCAGAGCTATATGGTAAGAATGTATATAAACAGCTCTAAGCAATGTTAAACGTGAAAAAACAACTAGTGGTGTGTAACTAATATTACACTGACTTTCGAAGCTAGCAAGTCATTTTCTTCATGATAATAAAAGGCTGGCATGAACCAACACTTACACACTGGGGAGACTGACGTTAAAAAAAAACCTGTCGCGTCAAATACTGGAAATCCTGTTTGTTTTCATTCTTCTCTGTAACATCTTTGACACTCTACAGCCGCCACTTCCTGCACTTCCCTACCGCAACACTGCTGATCACATGACGTGAAATGGGCGGCGGTGGCGGTCTCATGTCGGAAGTGACGTAAAGCAGAGCAGGTAGAATTTGGTACGCTGGAAGATATGGAGGCTGTTGAGGGCTGCCACAAATGACGGGTTCCACTTTTAAACCTCTAAATTAGGATCAAGAAATCGTTGACACATTAGCCAGTACACAGGTAAGATTGCGTTTGTTTTGTTCCTCCACAGAAAACGAAAAAATGGCGTCTCGGGTCGGTGTGGTGTAGTTAGCAGTACTGTGTTGATAAAGTGACGTTTGGGAACTACACGAAACAGCAGCTGACCATTGACTGAGGGGGGCCTAGCAAGGTGTTTTGAATTCAGCGTATTGTACAGCGTGGGGACCTGCTCCTGTACTCTGCCGACAATCTGGTCTACAGGGATTCGGTTCCTTATGGTTGTTGCCGCCAACCTCATCCTGTTTTGGGAACAGACTTGACATCCGCAGATGCTTTAAATGTGTCGTAAAATTATGTAAGGCCAACTGTATCGTACCTCAACGAAAAACTACAGTCAGTGTATTCGCCATGTATTCTGCATTTGTGTTCTGTCCACAATAAAAGCTGCTCTAGTTAGAAATAAACGAGACAGATTGGTGCTCTCGATGTAGCCTAGATTTCATCATCATCATCATCATCATCATGCCTGTCGAGAAATACCCTGATGTGTATGTTTGGAAATATTTGATTTCGTTGCCTGTAAGTATTTCACATTGTTGATGTTTAATATCTGTTGATAGCAGGATCTGAAGCGATTTTACATACATTTTAACTTTGTAATCGCATGCAATACTATTGTAATTCATTGAATTACTTGCTTTGTTGGGTTTGTTTTCTTTTGGTGTGTGAAGAATTTGTTGTTTGGACTGAAAGTCTGGTGTTTGGATAGTACACAACAAAGGGTTTAATGGGATTAGATGGGATCCGAAACTAAATGTGCAGAATCTTACATTGAACTTTTCTATCCAGGGTTTCACGATTACGTGTGAAGCAGATATTAGATATGGCAAGACTGAAAACATCCCCAAGGAAACTGATGTTTCGCTTAAAAATATGAATTTTAAATGAAAAGGTAGTCATCAATGATTTTTATTTATTTATGTATGTATGTATGTATGTATGTATGTATGTATGTGCACCGATCTGCTCTGGGTGTGCTTCATTTAGGAACGGTATAATAATTTCAGACATCTCCTAATTTTAAGTTATTGACTTCTGGAGATGCACTCTCCACAGATTGTGCATATCAACATCAGGACACCATCAAAAACGTATTTGTATTGGGCTTTGTAAAACCCGGGGTGCAGGAGGCTGGGCTTTGCAGACAGAGAGAACTTCCCTTGATACGGGAATGTTGTCTTTTTCAGCTTTTTCTCTCTCCTCTTCCTTTCCCTAGTGTTGACAAACACTCTATGGCATTAATTGAAGTTATTTTAAGCAGATGCTCGAGAAGGAGTGGAAAAAAATGTAGATAAAAAGATGAAAGATCAGCTGTCTGTTTAGCCTGGATTTTGCTTTGAGTGTTGAGCCCTAAGGATTAGCTGGAGCTGTTCTACTGCCTATTTGTCAGGCCTGGTGGTGATGGTGGGGGTCCTTTTTGATGCTGCTCATCTTCTGTATGAAATAAGTTGCCTTTAAATATTCTTTTCTGCATTTTATATTAAAAACAAGATTTATTTACTTTGTAATTTGAGAGATTAAAGGGATGGAGCAAAGCTTGCTATTATTTGTTTCAAGTGGAACATGATCCAATTATATATGTAAAATATCCAGTTCTGATTATGTTTCAGTGGTAAACAACTATACTGTATTTCTAATCATGTTTTGATAAGCTGGCCCAGCATAAGTCATACCTTGTGGCACTTGAACTGCATGTAATTTATTTATCTGCTCTATTCTGTGCATAGAGCAACAGCAGGTTTTTGATCAGAGAAGTTTCAGCACACTATCTTGACTGGCTTGCAGTTTATTTATTCAATTCCAGAGTTTTTCAGCCTGAAAACAATGTAGTAACATCTGGATCATACACAAGATACCACTTATTTTCTCTTATAATTTAAACATAGTCACTGAGTGGCCAGACATACTGCTTATAGGTGTCCACAAAAGTGATTTGAACTTCTATTTCCAGCATTAACGAATGCTTTTCATTCTCTTATTACTAGCACAAGTGTCACTTGTAAGCAAAATTAAATTGTGCCGAAAATATAGGTAGCTGGTGTTTGCATTTTTGCAAATTCAGCACTGCACACAGTAAATATGAATGTATTGGTAAAATAAAAATGCCTTTCAAAATTCTCCTTTTCTATATTTCTAAATACTCTTCCATAATTTTGAATGTGGCACAGTTTAGGGCAGGCTTTGGCACTTTTCTCTCCGTTTGCAGCCAGAACAAAACCAAAACCTTCCCTTAGCAGCTGAGCTACCTTTTTTGTGTCCTTGGTTGCAAAGGGTTTGAAAATATTGCTGGCTATGTTTTTAGGTGACGCGGCCAGACAGTTGGAAACCATGGAGTCAATGCTCAGTAAGCTGAAAAGCACGGTCACCAAGGTAACCGCAGATGTTACCAGTGCTGTGATGGGGAACCCTGTCACCAGGGAGTTTGAAGTTGGGCGGCACATTGCTAGTGGTGGACCAGGTCTGTGCTGGAGGATCTACAATGGCACCAAAAAGTCAACCAAGCAGGTGGGAGGTTGATTGTGCATTGGATGACATTAAATAGGACTGACTTCAAAAACAGCTACATCTTAGTTACCTACCTCCATGACAGAGTGGTACCATAAGCTAGAATTATCATTCTTCTACACACACACACACACACACACACACATATATACACATACATACAGATATGTGCTAGCTGACAAGAATGATTATCTTTACAACAAATTAGAAATGTGTATAATATCCCGTATGATGTAATGTATGATGCAAGACCAACTATCGACTCAAATTGGCTTTGTCATATTTCTACTGTGCAGCAGTTTCTGGCTAGCTAATTTCAGCACGAAGATGAAAAGTAAATCCTCTCTGTTTTGCTGCCTTCAAGCTTTTGTAACCCCGCTGCTAATTTCACTATATAAACGTCTTTATGAAGGAATTGCATTGACACCGATATGTGTGCATACTCTCAATCTTTTAGCTAGGCAGTATCAGCTTGCATGTTTCGCAGTGAACTTTGCCAGTGTTCTCTAAATGCATAAAACAACATTCAATTAGACTTATTTTGTGGATTTATAAATGTTTTAAATTTGTTTTTGTTTTCCAGGAGGTAGCAGTCTTTGTCTTCGACAAGAAGGTAATAGACAAGTACCAGAAGTATGATAAAGACCAGATTGTAGATTCTCTAAAAAGAGGCGTTCAGCAATTAACAAGACTGAGGCATCCACGCCTGCTCACTGTGCAGCATCCTCTTGAAGAGTCACGGTAAGAACTGCAACTTGTCTTTGTTTTGAAAGGTTTTCAGTTGATTTCATGAACCCGAAGGCACCTGAATGTTTTTATGTCAAAACAAATTTTTTGACATTTCCACAAGGCCTTTCTGCATTGATTGTCAGAATATATCGGGTATATTTCCAGCAGCAATGGAATCAAGTCATGTTACTCCATTATATGGCCAGATTATTATTGTTATTATTTACACAAGCTCAGCCTTTATTGCACAATATTTAGTCAGAATATGTTCAATATTTTTGCCCGAACTTGTCTCTCTTTTCCAATGTTGCTTTGCTATGGCAGTCTGAGTTACTGCAGAACATAAAAATAGGAAAGAGATGTTACAGTGAAACTGTATGGTGTTGTGCTATTTAGAAATTTGGCTTTTAACAAGTAATTACTGATTTGTGTCTATTGAAAGAGTTAGTGTTGCTTTGGATGAGAATAAAATGCAGTTTATAATGTCCAGCACAATGGCTGGCATTGAGTATAGACCGCAAAGAAAAGGAGAAACTCAAATTACTAACTGAAATTAGTATTAGTATAGGCTTTTACATGGTTTAACACTTTACGTATATGTGTGTAGAACATATTTGCAAAAGGGTGCATTAATTGTCTTCTTGTTATTTATAGGGACTCCTTAGCTTTCTGCACAGAACCTGTTTTTGCCAGTCTATCCAATGTTCTTGGGCAATGGGACAACCTGCCGAGCCCTGTCCCCGCAGATATTAAGGAGTATAAGCTTTATGACGTCGAAACCAAATATGGCCTCTTACAGGTGAGTGTTGTGAACCTGAGCTGTAACATGAGACAGAAAGTGAACCATGATTCAAGGTTTGCAAGTCCTATCACGCCTGTAAGGTCCATGTTTTCTTCCAACAACAAAACGTCCTGAGTCTGTTTGTCTCCGGAACAAAGACTTGACATTATTTTATATAGACTGTGCTTCTGCAATTTATACCCAATGTCAACATCTTGAATATTACTGCATCTTTTTTCTCTTAAGGCTGTTTCTATGTGATTTCTATACTTGTTTTTGAGGCATATGCATAATGGTTACAGTGAATCAACCTTGAGGTATGGAAATAAAATAATCAGGAATTGGTTTAATTAGATTTTAATTAACAGCTGTCTGTAAAGCCTCTTTAATTAAGAGCTGTTAATTTTCTAGCTTGTCAAAATAAGCAGCTTGCTAATTTGTCTGCATCTTTGTCATAAATGATTTTCAGCTTTTTGCAAATCTTGCATTATCTGCTTTGTCAATGACGAATCTCATTTTTGTGCTTTGGAAATGGCCCTGGTTTGGTTTTCATCAAATCAATAGCATGGAATGAGGGAATCGTGATGTGTCTGTTCTTAATCGGGAATTCAAAGGCACTTGTCATTCTTGGGGAGATGATCCCTAGTGCATTGATCAGCTCAGAGTTATTGACCCTTTTGCAGTGTCTCGAGCTGTTTTACAATCTCATCGTGTGCTTGTATGGCGAGAGAGCGCGTCTTGGTCTCAGAACCCACGTATCAAGTAGCAGATTAGGCTCTTAAAGTCAGTATCTTAAGAACCCCCCCCCCCCCCACACACACACACACACACACACACACACACACACACACACACACACACACACACACACACACACTCAAAACTCTCAAAGTGCAATAAAACATGGCTCTTGTTGGCCAACAGACATTCAGTTTTTGTGAAACAAATCTAGTTTTCTGGTTGTCAAGGTTACACTGTTCTTTGACAGAATACTGCTTCATTATTAAGAGTGTGAATGTGGGGAATGTGGTTTGATTTAAAGTCTATTTGAAGTTTCATCTGCTGCCTTGGATGAAGGGTTTTTTTGGTAAGAAGATGACTTGATCATTGTTACAGCTGTTCACTGTCACTTGGCTGAGTTGTTGCTTCATAGAAATTTCTCTGGTCTCTTCTACACTGAATTCTCCATCAAGGCCAATGGATAAGCATGTCTGTGAGGCCTTTTTGTGTACATCTTTAATGGCTGTAATTTTTAAATGTATTTTGTCTATACAGATCTTTGAAGGATTGTCGTTTTTGCACAGTGGGGTGAAAATGGTCCATGGGAACCTGACTCCTGAGAATATCATTTTGAATAAAAGTGGGGCCTGGAAAATCATGGGATTCGATTTCAGTATTTCGTCACTGAACGCCTCGGAGCAGGAGGTGAGATGCCACTAGGCATGAGACTTGTACTGTTTGTTGTTGTTTCGTTTTTTTATTCTAGCTTACTTATGGCAGGAGATTTATGAAGGGGTGTGACCAGGTGGCTGGTGGCCAAAAAGTTTTGTGTGCACACCTCAGATGTATCTGACCGGGGGGGGGGGTTGGGGGGGGGTTGGGGGGGGGGTGGCATCCAAAAGGCAACTTTTGGATGATACCGCTATTTCTCTATTTCTCAGACAGCCAGTCTTGGTATAAAAGACTGATCACATTTTTTAATGTCTAGAAACAACATATAAAATGTAAAGAAAAAAGACCTGACAGGGATCGACACGATTTTATATTTATGTATTGACTGATTTACTCAAATAGGCAGTAGTGGCAAAGGAGGCTGATAACCTAATATTTTAAAATGCATGGAAAAATAAAGATAAAAGACCTGACACAGATCAACAAGATTTTAAAAATATATGAAGTATTATAAAAAAAAAAAATTAACCACATGCCAAAATCTCACTCCCCTACCGCATGGGGGCTTGAATGCAGTTTATTCCAAGTCTTAAGGGAGCGATGCTGATGTAACATGCTATGCAAGGTGCCTTGTTACTCCTACAGAATGGACCTGTTGACCTGAGACTAATATGGCTGTACAGCATGTTTTGTGTATATTGTGGAGCTGCACCACTTTGGATACAAATGTGAAGAATAACAAAAATGTACCTCATCAGACATTGTGTGAAAATGGTTTCTGTCACAAATCCATCCAGCTTGTAAATCATATTAAAATTTCACGGCTGTGTTTTTGTTTGCTTGTGTTATGCTCTTTATTTTATTATTATATTTATTTTTGGGGATTTTCTTGGAGTAACAATGTGGTTTTATATTGAGATATTGATCAATGTGAAGGGAAGCAAAAACACACTATGATTCTTTAAATAGTTATTCCAGTTTCTTATTTTCTTGTGCTTGTTTTTCTGTTTTGTTCTCTCTCCATAGCCAAAGTACTCATGCAAAGAGTGGGACCCCAACCTCCCCTCTCTATGCCTCCCTAACCCAGAGTACCTGGCACCAGAATACATCCTGTCTGTCAGCTGTGAATCAGTCAGTGACATGTATTCCATGGGAGTTGTCATGCATGCAGTATTTAATGAAGGAAAGCCCATCTTTGAAGTTAACAAGCACGACATTTTCAAAAGCTTCAGCAGACAGCTGGATCAGGTGATAAAGAATAAAACACCCCTTTCACTTCCATCTATATTTTTGGCTGTGCATCAGTGTGTTTCTTGTTTTTGCAAAAGATCTGAACACTGACATCTCCCCCGTTCCCCCTCTCCCCCAAGAATACAACTGCATGAAAAATGTAATGTATGTCTAATTTAAAAATAACAATAAATCATAACATGTTTAATTTGACTTTAAAGGCTTGAATGTTTATATAATCAAGTTGTCCTCGGTGTATGTTTGTTCTAAATGTATTTATTTTATCTGACTTTCATGAGTCAATGTCAGAAGAATTTTCAGGTGGTAGAAGAAATGATTTGCTAATCTAGATGCACACAGAAATTATACTTTAAATGCACTTGGTTTAGAAGTAGAAATTCACAGATTCATTCTGCATAATGTCACTTTTGCACGGGCAGACTATACTGCCAGTAGGTCAGATCAAATAGTCCATGACTATTGCAGCCCCAAATTTTGAAATTGAATCCAGTCCTTACCGGCCACAATTGGTTAACTAAACTGATTATACACTTAACTGTGCCTATTTAAAGAGACTTGTATATGATAATTTAAAGAGACTGATACAGTTGTATAGTTTGTGGACCTCAAGGACTGGGATTTGAAAAATGCTGTCCTAAGTTTGATCATTTACTACTTGTAGAATTACCCAGATGGACAATTTAAACAAACGCCCCGCTCCGAGGTGGAATGGGCTTGTGTGCGTTCATTGTGTTGCTCTTGTGTTCCTCTATCCAGCTAAGTCGCCTCAGCCCCAGTGTTCTGTCCAAGATTCCCGAGGAGGTGCGTGATCATGTTAAGATGCTGCTCAATGTCACCCCCACCGTGAGGCCCGATGCAGATCAGATGACAAAGGCAAGTGGAGTGACAGGGATTTGAAAGATCAAACCTGAAATGCGGCAAGAAAAGCTTCAGAGGAAAGTTATTTTGCGATATGGCTGCAACTGTTATTTTATTTCATTTTTGTGGAAGAAGGCGTTTCTGGTAGCTGTGGAATTATTTTTTTTGTAAAGAATGACATCCACATTGATTTTAAGATGTAAAACACCTGAATAATGTGAATCTAGATTAAATTGAGGCCTAGCACTGTTTGTCACGTGACATTTACACTGAAAACGGAAGCAAGCAAAGATTTCAACATGTTAATACCATCATCTTTAATGTCTTTGTGATCATTTTATTGTAATTTTGGCGGCACTTGCAGATTCCCTACTTTGACGATGTTGGCGCGATGACACTACAGTACTTTGACTCCTTATTCCAAAGAGACAACCTTCAGAAATCACAGTTTTACAAGGGCCTTCCAAAGATCCTTCCGAAATTGCCCAAGGTATGTTATTGTGTTGTTGTTTTGGAGTGCTTTCAATTTGCTTCAATCAATGGAGATGCCCACAGATTGTCCAATAGTAACATTACCAAATCTCCAAAACTGTTTTGCGTGGTTCTCTAAAAGTACATTTTCTATCTTAATGTGCTTCAAACACATCTTTATGGAGCTTCCTCATTTGTGTCCAGTAGAAACTGAGCTGCTACCCATTCAGATTCATTTGTCTAATAGTATTGATTGCTTGCTCTCTGCAGGCAGCAGTTTGTCAGATGTGAGAGTTTGTGAGAGATTCTGTCCCCTGGCAATAAAATGTTAGGAAGGGTGTAAGCTGAGAAGAGAGATGGAGGCTTCCTTCTAGTCAGTAGGAACTGATTGTCTCCACACGCTCAGCATAATAAACATAAGAACTACACTCACCTAAAGGATTATTAGGAACACCTGTTCAATTTCTCATTAATGCAATTATCTAACCAACCAATCACATGGCAGTTGCTTCAATGCATTTAGGGGTGTGGTCCTGGTCAAGACAATCTCCTGAACTCCAAACTGAATGTCTGAATGGGAAAGAAAGGTGATTTAAGCAATTTTGAGCATGGCATGGTTGTTGGTGCCAGACGGGCCGGTCTGAGTATTTCACAATCTGCTCAGTTACTGGGATTTTCACGCACAACCATTTCTAGGGTTTACAAAGAATGGTGTGAAAAGGGAAAAACATCCAGTATGCGGCAGTCCTGTGGGCGAAAATGCCTTGTTGATGCTAGAGGTCAGAGGAGAATGGGCCGACTGATTCAAGCTGATAGAAGAGCAACTTTGACTGAAATAACCACTCGTTACAACCGAGGTATGCAGCAAAGCATTTGTGAAGCCACAACACGTACAACCTTGAGGCGGATGGGCTACAACAGCAGAAGACCCCACCGGGTACCACTCATCTCCACTACAAATAGGAAAAAGAGGCTACAATTTGCACAAGCTCACCAAAATTGGACAGTTGAAGACTGGAAAAATGTTGCCTGGTCTGATGAGTCTCGATTTCTGTTGAGACATTCAGATGGTAGAGTCAGAATTTGGCGTAAACAGAATGAGAACATGGATCCATCATGCCTTGTTACCACTGTGCAGGCTGGTGGTGGTGGTGTAATGGTGTGGGGGATGTTTTCTTGGCACACTTTAGGCCCCTTAGTGCCAATTGGGCATCGTTTAAATGCCACGGCCTACCTGAGCATTGTTTCTGACCATGTCCATCCCTTTATAACCACCATGTACCCATCCTCTGATGGCTACTTCCAGCAGGATAATGCACCATGTCACAAAGGTCGAATCATTTCAAATTGGTTTCTTGAACATGACAATGAGTTCACTGTACTAAACTGGCCCCCACAGTCACCAGATCTCAACCCAATAGAGCATCTTTGGGATGTGGTGGAACGGGAGCTTCGTGCCCTGGATGTGCATCCCACAAATCTCGATCAACTGCAAAATGCTATCCTATCAATATGGGCCAACATTTCTAAAGAATGCTTTCAGCACCTTGTTGAATCAATGCCACGAAGAATTAAGGCAGTTCTGAAGGCGAAAGGGGGTCAAACACAGTATTAGTATGGTGTTCCTAATAATCCTTTAGGTGAGTGTATATTTATATTTGCGACAAGTACATATTTTTATGCTTTGTACTATCTCTCATAACAATAACATTACTGGAGTGTAGCTCGGGTCTGATGTGTTGTCGTGTCGTTTAGCGTGTGGTAGTGTACCGCATCCTACCAGCCCTGACCTCGGAGTTTGTCAATCCGGACATGGTTCCTTTCGTTCTGCCGAATGTCCTGCTGATAGCTGAGGAGTGCACCAAAGAGGAGTATATCAAACTTATCCTGCCCGACCTCACCCCTGTCTTCAAACAGCAGGAACCCGTGCAGGTATTGACACCCATAGGAACAACACACACTAAAACAAGGCTAAGATGGCTGATGTATTAAAGGGTTTTGCTACAATTGTTCTGTATTTCCTAGAAGGTAATTTTAATTTGCTAATGATTCAAAACCAGCAGAAGTAGTAACATTTCCTTCATACAGTGAAGTGAATGAATAATGTTTATCTTAACGGAATAATTTCAAAGAATGATGGTGAATTGACTGAGTTTAGCCATTTTACTGAACCTGGGGTAGTGAATTGTGAATAATGAACAACAAAGCTATTGTGCAGTGAAGGTTTCTCTGCTCTGAGAATTGTGAACAATACACTTCTTTAATAATTACAAAATATGTAACCAAATTACTATTTAGTTGTTTTGTTTTTTTGTTTTCCATGCTCTCAGGCTAGCAATATGGTGAGTGAATTTGTCCCATGCTACTTAATTGTAATCTCCTCTTTTTAAAAAATTTTTTTTTTAATATTTTAAACTTGAAAAATAGGGTTGCGCTGCTGTTTTTGAGATTTGTTTTTAGAATGACGTTCCCTTCTTTCAGATTCTGTTAATCTTTCTGCAAAAAATGGATTTGCTGCTGACTAAAACACCTGCAGATGACATTAAGAACTGTGTCCTCCCGATGGTCTATAGAGCTTTGGAAGCACCGTCCATTCAGATTCAGGTAGCAGCATCGCCTCTCTTATTTGGCAGAACTAATACACTTTCTGACTGGGTAACCTACAGTGCCTTGCGAAAGTATTCACCCCCCTTGGCATTTTTCCTATTTTGTTGCCTTACAACCTGGAATTAAAATGGATTTTTGGGGGATTTGGGGAACCCAGTCTCAAATCTCTGGAAGACTGAAACAGGTTTCCCTCAAGAATTTCCCTGTATTTAGTGCCATCCATCATTCCTTCAATTCTGACCAGTTTCCCAGTCCCTGCTGATGAAAAACATCCCCACAGCATGATGCTGCCACCACCATGCTTCACTGGGGATGGTGTTCTCAGAGTGATGAGAGGTGTTGGGTTTGCGCCACATATAGTGTTTTCCTTGATGGCCAAAAAGCTCAATTTTAGTCTCATCTGACCAGAGTACCTTCTTCCATATGTTTGGGGAGTCTCCCACATGCCTTTTGGCGAACAGCAAACGTGTTTACTTATTTATTTCTTTAAGCCGTACACTCCACAGTGCTGGGCTTTATGGAAGAGTAGCCAGAAATAAAAACATTGCTTAAAGTGGACAGATACTCCAATCTCCAATCATGTGACACTTAGATTGCACACAGGTGGATTTTATTTAACTAATTATGTAAGTTCTGAAGGTAATTGGTTGCACCAGATCTTATATAGGGGCTTCATAGCAAAGGGGGTGAATACATATGCACATACCACTTTTCTGTTTTTTTATTTTTTTTAAATTAGTTATTTTTTTCATTTCACTTCACCAATTTTGACATGTCCATTACATGAAATCCAAATAAAAATCAATTTAAATTACAGGTTGTAATGCACCAAAATAGGAAAAATGCCAAGGGGGGTGAATACTTCCAGAAGGCACTGTACAAGTGACTGTTTCCACTATATGAATTCAATTCCAGAACAGGATTTACAAAATCTCCTCCACTTATCAGTAACTGAGTGATTTGTTTTGTTTTTTCTTCAATCATTCCATTTCTGTTTTTACAGGAACTCTGCCTAAACATCATCCCTACTTTTGCCAACTTGATTGATTACCCCTCCATGAAGAACTCCTTAATCCCCCGCATTAAAAATGCCTGTTTACAGACTTCATCTCTGGCAGTGAGTAGAAAGATCCCATTCTGCTTCCATGGTGCTTTTTCTTCCTTGACCACTGTTTAAGTGGTTTTAGAATTGAATTTAGAGCCATCATTCACAAATTGTAGTCTCTAGGCTGTTTTAATTTCCACGCAAACTAGTAATATTCCAAATGCACCCTTAAGTCTGATTTCTGATATGTGCTGGCTAGATAAATTATGTGCTTGGGGAATTCCAGATTATTCTGGATATGAAAAAAGCAGAACAATCAAATCATTCCATTCCAGAATGCATAGTTAATTGCCTTAAAGAAAGTGTGTGAATGATGGCTTAATAATTTGTATCATTCATTAACTTGTTGGTGATGGAGGTTTGAAAATGTAATGTAACTTATTGCGCCAGGTGTTAAGATCCACTCAATTTTGGTGTGTTTTCTGTTGAGATTCAACAAGGCAGCATGCAACTAAGATCGACAAGGGTAATGCCAACAATTTGTATGTTTTTCACAGAGCCAGAGTTATAGGATCTTACCAATGATTTAACAGAATGGTGCCACATGGATTATTGTCTTTCTCCCAGTATTTTGCAATACTTAGAAGTACAGAGACTACTTATAATGGGATTAGTGAGAAGATAAATTGGAAAAAGGAAAATTCTAATCTAACCTATTTCTTCAGGGTTTCATAATCTACATTGCACCTTGGTTTGCCTTAATTCAATCTCGATTCCTTTTGCAGGTCCGTGTAAATTCACTGGTTTGTTTGGGCAAGATATTAGAGTACCTCGATAAATGGTACGTGATTGATGAAATCCTGCCGTTCTTACAGCAGATCCCATCCAGGGAACCAGCAGTGCTTATGGGAGTTTTAGGTAATGTATTTTTTTGTTTTCCCACTCTCATGCAACACACTCACAGCTGTCATTCAAAACCCGACACCACACAAATGTCACTTTAGGGCTGCAAAGCTGTCAAATCTGAGTTGTTAAAGACTTCACTTAAATGTGAAATAGTAAAGGTATATATTTAAAAAATAATACCCCATACAACTGTTTTATTTCAAAGAAAAAGTTGTTATAACTGTTCTTCTAACTTTGGAGGTGATTTCTCACAGGGGATTTCAGTTTTCAGTTTCAGAAAAATGAGCAGTTGTGTCTGTAAAAGTGATAAATAAACTTTAGTGCATTCAAGCCATGAGGATTAATCACAACACACCCACTTAAAGCAAGGAGTTGGCAGTTCCCAAGGTTTCCTTATTCTTTAAGTTTAAATGCTTTGCCTTCGGTGTTTATAGTCCCAAGGGGTTTCGGAGATGTTTTCAATGGCCTGAGTGAGTTTTAGAAAAGAAATTAAGCCTCCTATTCATTATCGTTCACAACATCTGTTATTGTATTCCACAACAGGAAGATTTATCTTTTTAAAGGGAAGCTGAAGCCTATAATGAAAACTATAATTTCTGTAAATGTATGGTTGGATATAAACTAAAATTTAAGTGGTTATCTAGAAGAGTATTGTATGTAAGTACATAAAATAAAGAATGAAAAAATTTGCAGGATCTTTCTGCCTGTTCAGGAGCTGGAAATGCAGCTCCCTGCAAAATACTAACCAAGATCTGCATTTCAACAGTAGGTGGTTCTACAATATCACACTTATTTATGAACGTCATTTTTTTTTTTCTCCCCCCCTCTCGGTTTGTAAAGAAGTGCAGTGTAGGTTTACAGATTGAAATTTCTGGAAGTAATTGATTCACAGAAGTGTAACATAGCAGCAATTCTAAAAGCATCTCTTGTGATGTACAAATGATTAAAATAAAGATACATAAATAAATGGGAACATATGGTCTTACTGTCAAGAACACTGACATTTTTAAACTTGAAATCCTATTCAAATCACTACAATCTCCCTGTGTCTAGCATTTTCAGTTAGTGCTTACAGACTATGCTATTTCTTACAATATGACAATTGTGATTTTATGTGTTCTCATAGGTATCTACAAGTGCACGTTTACCCACAAAAAGCTGGGCATTCCCAAAGAACATCTGGCTGGGAAAGTACTGCCCCACCTTGTTTCTCTCAGTATAGACAACAACCTCAATCTCAATCAGGTGAGACGCAGAACTGAGAATAACTCCAATCTTTATCCTATCCAGCATTTCTAGTTCAGCTCCTGTATTCAGGAAAGCTGACCAGTTGACCAGGTGAAGACTTCTGGGGTAAACCTTGCTGTAGGACATTTCACATTGCATGGGACTTAAATTCTGTAATTTATAATTAAACCTCAATATCACATTTATATTGGGTGTTTCATTACAAAAAGCACTTTAGTACACTTAACAGTAATACCCCATTTTCAGGGTGGAATGTGGTTAATATTCTGCACATGGTCCCTGCATGACAGTTTGAACCAACAAATGAATTTATGGGTAGTGTAACTCCTTCTTTTTGGACCTAGGTATTATCTGGATATCACACTCAATATAAATTGTGTATTACGCATTAATAACATGTTGGTCAGGAATCCTGTGTAAAAGAGTAATCATAGGACCTGGTATGGCCCACTGTGTGGATAGGGTAAATCAGGGGTCTGTCATCAGCAATGACTCTTATTTGTTTCCCTTCCACCAGTTCAACTCCTTCATGGCTGTTATTAAAGACATGTTGAATCGAATGGAGGCAGAGCACAAGACAAAACTGGAGCAGTTACATGTAATGCAGGAACAGCAAAGGTAGGGAAACGACATGGCTTCAAACAACACTGCTCCTTTAACAGCCTCATCTTTGTGCAGCCTGCATTCAAACAGACGCATCCTCAATCCAGATCTTACTTATTTGAAGCTCCAGATAGTTCTTTTGGTGAGGGATTTACTGTTTTTTGCATGATGGATTTCTGTATCTTTCTATTTTAGAAATGCTAACACTTGTGCCTGGTTTGCAGTTTAAACTTGTTGATATTCTGTTGTCCGTGTTCAGTGACTTTTGCGGTCTCTTGTCTAGGGGTTTGGATATCTCTAATCAGTTAAACAAATCGGAGGAGACAAAGACAAGCCCAGGAAACCAGGTGAGAGGTCATCCGAGGTCAAAATTCTTGTAACAAATAAGTGACAAAGGAGTTTAGCTCTTGTCTGTCCTTTAGTAATACATGTACAATAATGGTGTAATATATGTGTACTATACATTGTGTTTTAAAATGCGTCTGTCTGTTAACAGATTGACAGGATGTTCGTGGTGGACATGGTGACTGGCGGAGTCAACGGGAAAGAGAACGGTCCTTCTGTGACGGTCCCGCAGCCATCCAGAGTAATCTCCTCTTTTGATTGTTTTTTTTAAGCATCTGCAGAGCTGAACATACTTAAAGTCTGAGATATAAGTGAAAATGTTTTTACCTCAGGTGTTATAATTAACCTGACTGTATGGGCCCAGCTGTAATAAAACTACAGGTTGTATTAGACAATGGGGTGTCAGAATCAATTACTGCAGGCTTTGGGATTTTTGTGTCCCCTCAGAAGCTCCCAAATAATCAAATGATTTAATGATTTTCTCGGTTAGATTAACATTTGTACATTTTTAGTTTTGCAGCTGATATCGTACAATGTGTGGACTCCTCAAGATACTGTACCCTCTAAACATTTTCGAGTCTAGAGTCTAATTCGTCAAGAGCTACGAGCTGGAAAACCTGCCAGGACCCTTTGACACCCCTGTGTTACATGGTTGCTTTGTTTCATAACACGGACGTTCTGTGCTTTGTCAATGTGCTCTTTCCTTCTTTTCCCAGGCTTCTCTAACTCTGGAGGAAAAACAGCGTCTCGCTAAAGAGCAAGAGCAGGCGGCAAAACTGAGGACTCAGCAGCCTCTCGCACCGCAGAACGTGAAACCCACAGCCTCGGCAAAGCAGGTCAGTCTTGTCACGCCTCCCCTGCCTGTAGTGCATCCATTACGGTGCGTTTCGGCAGGAAAATCTACAAGCATGGTGTGTGTCTCAGTGATTGTGTCTAGCTTTTTCATCTGCTTTCCTTAAAACCCAAATATATGCAAAGAAGGATTTTTGCATTTTATACCACTGTATGTGAAAACGTGACAAAATTTACTTTTCTTTTGGGCTTTCTGCAAAAAAGGTAGGTTTTGAGTTTTCCTCACAATTCGTTTTGCAGGAAGCATATGTAAAAGGAACTTGCCTAAAGCACGTAAACTCCCCCCCAAAAGCAGAATTGAGAAAATATATTTCTTGTTTTCACCTATCAAATGCCCCTGACTTATTATTGTTAGTATAAATAACCAGAGATTAAATGCTCTTGAAACTGTACACAACAGTGGAGGACATGAGAAAGAAGCTCCATATCAAGAGATCCTTAGATAGATAAATTCATCAATCAATTAAAAGTCTTTGTTGACCTTTCTTGCATGGATCTGTGGTGTATTTATGACATGAGAAATCTTCCTCTTCAGACCAAGGACCTGACGAGCACCCTTCTGGACAGCATGTCGTCCATGGGCGGCCTGTCTCTCAGTGCAACCAAACCAGCCTCCACACAAGGCTTCTCCTCGGGGCCTCCCAGGGGCAACATGGGCACCATGGCAGCCATGAGCAACGGCTTTGGCACTGGCCTGAGCTTCCAGTCTTCGGGCATGAACCTGGGAATGTGCCCCCCAGCCCAGACCATGTACGGGGGATTGGCCACCACCACCAGCACACCCAACTTCACTTCGCTGGGCGGGTTGAGTCAGCCGGGACCCATGGGCATCCCTCAGCAGAGTAAACCCACCAACCTATCCGCTCTGGACTCCCTCTTCACACCACAGAAACCCAAAGTTAGCCTCAACCAAATGGCCCCCAAACCTGCCCCCGTGACCGCCACTGCCACTTCCAGTCCGTGGTTGAACCAGCTTGTACAGCCCCAGGGCGCCCAAGGCATGAACATGGCCATGGCTCCGGCCCAACCCAACATGCTGGCACAGGGAGGCTTTGGGATGCAGGCCAACCCTTTCTTCAATCCCCAGAACTTCTCCCAACCTGGATTGCAGAACAGCACTATGAAGACCAGCACCTCCGCAAACAATGACTTGAAGGACCTTTTCGGCTAGAACTTTGATGTGCGTTATTTGCCTTTATATTAAAAAAAAAAAAAAAAACTGGGGGAGGGGGACTGAAATGTGTTTTTAGTTTTTTGGACTTCAGCTCAAATTTCTTCAGATTGTTTTGTGTGGTGGTGGGTGTTAAATTACCCTCAGATTTTAGGCTTTAGAAGGGAAGCAGCGAACACTAGAAGAGCGGATATCCCACTTGTGCATTTGTGGCGGCAGCTTCTGAAAAGTACAGAACTCAGAAGCTGAAATGGGGGAGGAAATCAAATTGCGACAAAGCACTTTTTATACAGTATATTATGATTTACCATGAACCACACAAAGCATATGTCCAAAACTAGTTTCTGAACTAGGAGTTCATGATTTTGATTATTAACATGCATCATGCTCTGAATATCATTCAGACAATCATTTAACATTTTTAATTGTATGACAAAATACTGCTACACATGGCTGAATGGAAATATGCCAGTGTCCATAACCCATCGTTTTGTGTTCATGAGAACATAGTCTTAGTTTTCTTTAACTTTTTTTTTTTGGGCTGCTCAAAATACCACAGGGCCTTACTCGCTGAATGTGACAGGTGTGATTTTATTTCCTTTGATTTGTTAAAAAGCAGTCAAACTAAATGGAAGCAGGACAGAATGAATTTAGTTATCAGTAATCTGCCTCTTTATTTAGTTGTTGTGTGTGATCTTCAGGATTTGGGACCACATGGCATTGCTGAAAAATGCCTTTCGCTGTATACAAGATCTCCTTCTCCGACCATTGTATTTGCCTTTGAAAATGAAATTCGATCTTGCTGCACATTTAGTTTAGGTAGCGGAGAGAGGATGCTAGGTTGAAAATGAAAGTAGCGATTTATTGTACATAACTGGTCAATTACTTTATTAGGTGATTTGAACATTGTATATTTACTGTACATTGAAAGATACTTTTATAGATCTAGACGGTTCCATGAAAGGAGCATTATTCAAGACACTGAAGTGTTTCTGGCAATAGACAACTTTTTTTTTTTTTTCCAGTACACTGTAAGTATTTAGGTTTCTTGTGTTTATCAAAAATTAAGCCTTTATTGTATTGTTTCTCTGTGCACGATAATTTATAATTTAAGTCTCCTAGTGCAAATGATTTATCTGGCCAAGACACTTAAACTGTTTCATCAGATCTGTGAATCGTCAGGAATTCTGTGCTTTACCACATGCAGAAACAACCTGAAAATCTGAAAGGTATTTACAGTTGTTTGACATATCAGGTAAATTAACTGTTTTTCTGTTTTTGTCTTTTTTTTAATCTATAAACAATTGTTTTCTTTTCAAATATTGAAAATCAAGTTTTTATGGGCCCTGTGATGCTGTAATCATTCTGCAACAACAGTTATTCTGATGTTGGCTACGTAAGATTAAACCTTTACATCTATAATAATTTACTGCCTTTTGTTTAAGATAATCTGCTTCATTTTTCTTGTGAAGTATTAACCCAGAAGATTTTTTAATTTGCAGGCTTAGTTTAAGGGTACAATGTTTTTTTGGGTTGTTTTTTTTGGATGAAGGTCAGTGTATAAGCATTGATTGCAGAACACTGTTACTCCTGTATGTGTACTACAGTAATTCAGGGAACATGGGAATTAATATAACCTGCAAACATCAGGGTTTTTTTGGTTGTTTTTTGTCAGCGAGGTGTGGTATATTTTATTTAAATCCTTCAATTGTCCTGGCTTTCTAGCTTTTTTGTTTTCTATTTGTACACCTAATTCTAAATGTCTGTTTATCTGCAACTGAAGACTTGGGACTGTCAGTTGTGGACCCCATATTGGTGATTGTCTTTCTGTAGAAAGGCCTGTTGCAGAACCACAGCATCCCAACAACACACTAACTCTGGTCATGTGCGTTTCTTCCCATCGCTGTAACGTCTGCTGTGATTTTTGTGTAACTATTTGTATACAAAAGGGGACCGTCTTAGCATGAAAATGTAATTTAAGTCACTTGACGTCTATTTGGAAACAAATGAATCAAACAAAACAAAAAGACAATTCTTATATAGACTTTGATTCTTTAGATAAAGATGTGTAATAAATGTACAGTGTTGCGTATTTGTGCACCTTTTTGTATTGTCTGAGTGATAGTGTTGTCTGAAAGGACAACTTCAACGCATTGTGAATTTTCAGCTCTGAATGAAAACTTCTTACATTCTCGTAATCCTCCAGCTCTGTGGTTTGTTAAATGCATTAAAGGTCGGAGAGGTTGCCAGCATCTTGAAGCTTTTCATGTGGGAGCTGCCCTGTCTCTCCTGGGGAATGGGAAGTGTCCCAGGGGCCTTGCATTTCAAGGTTGGGTAGATCAGGACTCGTGTAGCTGTGTACTAGAGTGAAAACAACCTTGTGCACAATATCTCCCTCTGGGGGTTTGCTGCAACTGCACCTTTTCTTCCAACTCGCTGTGGGGTTTCAGATGTTTTTTAAACAATATTTGTGTGCATCTGTTTATTAATAATACCTGCACATGTAAATTAATTCCCTTTTAACGTGTTGAACTTCTTAATACAATGGGAGAAATATTCAAGACCCCCTGCCCTCCCACCAAGAAAAGAAACAATGATAGAATATGAAGAGACATTTATTTTCTCAAAATTGGCAGAACAAAATTATAAACTGTTATTTGGCAGTATTAAAAGTAGGCAACTTTAAACTTGTTTTCCTTCATTTATTAATTATTTTTTCAATATGTAAACCTTAGTTCTGGTAGCTGTCTCAGATGCAGATTTGCCTAATGTTTTATGTAAACATGTAAACATGTAATGGTCAGCACATCGCCAGCTTCAAAAAACATTTTTAAAACAATTGACTTTATGAATAAACCAGAAGCAGAAAGTCAAAATCTGGCCTTTACATTCCAGTGCCATCAAGGCTTGGAGATTATGAATTAAAACCATTTCAAATTCTGGCCCAAAAGGAAAACCCTAAATAATAAATTAGACTTTTTATCCCTGCCATTTAGTAAGTTATGTAATGAAAACAGAGCAGTAAGATTCTTATATAGTAGTCAAAAAAAACCTTGGCAATAATGAAGCATCTGAACAAGCAGAAGCTAAGCACAGTGCAGCGCAAGTTCCTTGTATCTTAGTTATCGCCACTACATTCTCCCAAAAATCAAATTGAGCAGTCTGGGTTTCCGTTCTACATTGAGATCACGATTATATATATTTTTTCCCATTCTCATTGTGACTAATGCCACTCCAGGCAGTGACTCATGTGTCAAGTGCTCCAGCTGCCGGCGGAGTGTAAATTGGAATATCATTGTGTTGGAGAGATTTGCCATTGGTTTCTATAAGGCAATTAGAAACTTCCAGCTTTCTAAACGGTGTGTTTGAAACCTTGTGACTGCACTGTACTTGCTGTACTGGTGGACTATCTAGAACTGTTATATTAAGAGACATAGCCCACAATTTTATTTTATTTTTATATAAATTTGTGGCACTGTTGTTTATAGTGAGAACAAACAGCGAAGTGTCTCACGATGCAACTGGTTTGGCAGAATACCAGGGGAATAGTGTAGATCACTTTGGGCAATTCTGTGCATCTCTCCAAAGACATGACTTGAAACAGCAGGGGCTACTGCTGGAGCCGGCGGACAGGTCGAGTTTTGGAGGTTTGCAGGTTCTTCTGTCTCATGGCTGTGGAGGAAACCATTCACACACAAAAAAGAAGAAGTTATTAATCCTTTTATTAGGAATGGCCCTTTCAAATAATCACTCTGAAATATACAAGAGAAAGTATTCCAGTCTGTGTCTACGCCTTCCACACAAATTAAGAATGCAGATATAAATGTAGATTGCCACAATGCCCATTAAGTTGTTCTTGTCCGCAACATCTTCACTAAGTCTACACTCTCCAAACTGCCCAGCAGCCACTACAACACCTTTTTAAAAAGACAGACTACACTACTTTTGCTTTGAGGGAGGGCATGCTGATAATGTTATACCCTAGGTCTGCAATTTTATCTGTTTCAGCATCCTGCATCATAATAACAATATGATCGCCTACCTGAGAAGTCTAATGTATAGGTGAAACTTCCTGTTCTGAAGTTTAGTGTTCCAGATGCATTTTGCTGGTAATGCCTCTCGATGTCATCACTTGATACAGAGCATCCACCTGTACTTGCACTCTGTAAGGCAGGCATGCAGATCAATTATCTGGCTTTGTTTGATGCATTTGCTTGTTTGTTTTAAACCAAAACATAAGAGTCAAATGGAGAACCATAAATATTACCTCCACATATTCTTTCCAGGTCCCATCCAGATCTTTAAATTGCCAGCTACATTGTGCATTTGATGCTGTGTGAAGGGTGTTTAACCTGGAGAGATGGTAGCAATACATTTACCAAGATCACCAAGTTTTATGCTTTTCACTCTCCGATTCCCTTAAGTTAAACGATAAGTCCCGAAAAACATGTATAAGCAGGAGGTGGTGAAGAGTGACCATTTTCTTAGGAAACCAAACAACCAAAAGCAAGACTTTTTCCAGTTTAAATAGAAAACAAGTAAACTGCAATCCTTTCAAATATCTAGCTTAGTGGTTCGCAAAGGATGCTGATTGGAAAGGTTTCAATAAAAATAGAGAAGCAATATGGAGAATATTCAGGTGTAGTGAGGAAGGTAGGAATAGTCTTACAGTTACATATACATATATTTCATACCCGCTTGTTGCTGCATTTCCCTTGCATATTCTCCTGAGGTCTCGTTTTGTCCTGATCTTGTTATTAATCTGGTACATTCCTGTCAAAGCAAAAAGTAGTCCGTGTACATTCTTAAAATCAGGTTAACCTTTGCTTTCCCTGTACACGGCCACACCAGATTAACATCAGTGCCTTGGGAAATTGGCCAATTGTTATTTTCGGGGGTGCTGGTTTAAAAATGTCTGCAATCTTTGCAATGGCTTCATTTACAATACTGGGGCACTTGGTTTAATACATTTGAAATTTGCCTTTGTTGTACCTGAGAAGTCCAGAGTGTAGCTGAACCTCCCCGCTGTGAACTGGACCTGCCCCTGGGGGTTCTGCTGGAAGATTCTCTCAATATCATCACTGCTTACTGAGCACTGCTGAAAAGCACAATGGACTATTTCAACACAACACAATCTGTTTTCCTTTGTTATAAAAATTTTTTTAATAACAAAGCATAAATGTTGTCAGTCTCCACCCTCTCCCATGTTATCAGAGTTTGATACAGTGAGGGGAAAAAAGTATTTGATCCCCTGCTGATTTTGTACGTTTGCCCACTGACAAAGAAATGATCAGTCTATCATTTTAATGGTAGGTGTATTTTAAGTGAGAGACAGAATAACAACAAAAAAATCCAGAAAAAACACATTTCAAAAAAAGTTATAAATTGATTTGCATGTTAATGAGGGAAATAAGTATTTGACCCCTTCGACTTAGTACTTGGTGGCAAAACCCTTGTTGGCAATCGCAGAGGTCAGCCGTTTCTTGTAGTTGGCCACCAGGTTTGCACACATCTCCCACTCTTCTTTGCAGATCCTCTCCAAATCATTAAGGATTCAAGGCTGACGTTTGGCAACTCGAACCTTCAGCTCCCTCCACAGATTTTCTATGGGATTAAGGTCTGGAGACTGGCTAGGCCACTCCAGGACCTTAATGTGCTTCTTCTTGAGCCACTCCTTTGTTGCCTTGGCTGTGTGTTTTGCGTCATTGTCATGCTGGAATACCCATCCACGACCCATTTTCAATGCCCTGGCTGAGGGAAGGAGGTTCTCACCCAAGATTTGACGGTAGATGGCCCCGTCCATTGTCCCTTTGATGCGGTGCAGTTGTCCTGTCCCCTTAGCAGAAAAACACCCCCAAAGCATAATGTTTCCACCTCCATGTTTGATGGTGGGGATGGTGTTCTTGGGGTCATAGGCAGCATTCCTCCTCCTCCAAACACGGCGAGTTGAGTTGATGCCAAAGAGCTCGATTTTGGTCTCATCTGACCACAACACTTTCACCCAGTTCTCCTCTGAATCATTCAGATGTTCATTGGCAAACTTCAGACGGGCCTGTACATGTGCTTTCTTGAGCAGGGGGACCTTGCGGGCGCTGCAGGATTTTAGTCCTTCACACCGTAGTGCGTTACCAATTGTTTTCTTGGTGACTATGGTCCCAGCTGCCTTGAGATCATTAACAAGTTCTGGGCTGATTCCTTACCGTTCTCATGATCATTGAAACTCCACGAGGTGAGATCTTGCATGGAGTCCCAGACCGAGGGAGACTGACAGTTATTTTGTTTCTTCCATTTGCGAATAATCACACCAACTGTTGTCACCTTCTCACCAAGCTGCTTGGTGATGGTCTTGTAGCCCATTCCAGCCTTGTGTAGGTCTACAATCTTGTCGCTGACATCCTTGGGCAGCTCTTTGGTCTTGGCCATGGTGGAGAGTTTGGAATCTGATAGATTGATTGCTTCTGTGGACAGGTGTCTTCTATACAGGTAACGAGCCAAGATTAGGAGCATCCCTTTAAGAGAGTGCTCCTAATCTCAGCTCGTTACCTGTATAAAAGACACCTGGGAGCCAGAAATCTTGCTGATTGATAGGGGATCAAATACTTATTTCACTCATTAACATGCAAATCAATTTCTAACTTTTTTGAAATGTGTTTTTCTGGATTTTGTTGTTGTTATTCTGGTCTCTAACTGTTAAAATACACCTACCATTACAATTATAGACTGATCATTTCTTTGTCAGTGGGCAAACGTACAAAATCAGCAGGGGATCAAATACTTTTTTCCCCTCACTGTAGCTGTCTACAAGTTGATGTGGTTTCTCAGTGTCTGTCAAATTCTCAACATGAAGATGATCAGGATTTGGAATGTAATTTTTTAAAATGTTGGTAATATGATACAAGAACGCTTTCAGGGTTTCTACATTTGAATCTGGTTTGCTTCTAGAAGCTTCTAGGAAGGAAGTCTAGATATAGGCCACCTCTTCTAATAAGGCAAGAAAAATCACTCCATGAAACTAGACATTTGCACCACGAAGATTCTCCACTTACATCTTAAATTAATTCAGAAAATGATAACCTGTCATACAGGGATATGGAGGATTCAGAAAGTTGTTTCCTCTCAATTCAATGAAAACTTGGGGAAGAATATGTGAAAAGACAATGTCTTACTTGGCTTTTATACTCAGTCCACACTCCTTCATCTCCCCTGAATTCCCAGCTGTAAGAGCCAGTGGATGGAGGCACAGAAATGAACAATGATGAAAGACTTGGCACACTGCAGGAAGTAAAAACAGGAGTAAATGAGTACTGGAACAGATTTGGCTGTTTTCGATTTGATTGTTTTCTTACATTTTGTCGGCACTTTAGTAAGCAGTGGTAGATGCTCATGGTCCTTTTGACCAATGGTAGGAAACTGCATACACTAATCCGTTCTGTACATGACAGGTTTAGTTCACTGAAACAGCTGTCTGTCACAGAACAGGTTGGAAATACAAATAAAATCCACATTCATGGTCAAAATAAATCTTGACACACTTAACATGGGCTTATGAATATATCCTTACCGCAGTATTTGCTGTGCGTTTCTTTGCACTCTCTTAACTGACCGTTTTGTTCCAGTGGTAGAGTTGGTTTGCACCATTGCTACAATGACAACATTATGGGTGGCCATTACCTTTTTGCCGTGATCCTTAGTGACACTTGAGAGACATCAACTGTTTCCATCAACACAATATAACAATGAAACTGTGCAAAAGGGCAGTAAAAGCAACAAAAAAGTGGCAGTTTATTTGAAGCTTTTGTCTGTGTGTACTTTAACTGCCAAGAAATCCATAACTACAGTGAAAGATGGTTATAAACTCACAAGAGGAGAATTATTCAAATTAGTTTATTTTTCTTGGCAAATTACAGGATACAAGAGCAGCACAATACAATTACAGTAGTGTATATTTAAAATGTACAGTTAATATAAAAGTCATACATCCTAGTTCTAATCTCTAACAAGTGCAGACAAGATGCACTGAACTAATTATTTAAATTACATGAACATGATACTATTTCGTGATTAGATATTTTATACGATGTTCCTAGGACAGTATACAAACAGCAAAAGGTGGAGAAGATTGGTAAGAGACTTACTTACGAAGTCCAGAGTGTAGCTAAATCTGCCTGCTTTGAACTGCATCTTTCCCTGGGGGCTGAGCTGATAGTTCCTCTCAATATCATCACTGTTCACAGAGCCTGCCACTCCTTGAATATTCTAGAAAAACAGAACAGAATTTAGCCTTTCATCACTCCAGAACTAAATATGATGGGTATATGGCATCATACTGAACATAAAAGGGAGCTGTCTTACTTTCAATCCATACTCAGTCCATACTCCATCCACTCCTTGGAACTCCCACTTCCAAACACCAGCAGGGGGCGACGTCACCACAGAGGTGTGTAAAGGGCCAGTCACACTGCAGCAGCACAACAATGGGTAAGTGACCTCTGAACAGCTGAGCTCAATCACATTTATGATGCATGCTACTAACACAATAATAGAACTGTATGCCTTTTAAATAGAAGTAAACATCATCAGTTTATATTTCGCTAGCCATATATGCTGAGGATACATTTATGTTGTGGCCTGGACCAAATCAAAATTATGCCATATATACAAATACAATTACCAACCCAATGGTGCATACGATTATTTCAGGAAACCATTTTCCACTACTTATAAAACACAGGGTACATGTTTGTAATTTTCAATTGTTTTGATTTGGTCTAGGCCTACGTTTAAGACTGACTTTAAAGCACCTTCTTTTGATCACAGAGTTGAACTTTGGACGCCGTCTCACTCTTCTCTGGATGCCAGTAGCCAGGTTTTTTTGCATCATTGCTGGAAAAACAGTTTATGTTAGAGGACAATGTGTTGAATGTAGACTGGCTTATACCTCACAGTGCATTCATGCTTGTGCTTGAGTTTCTCTTAAATGAAGTCTAATTGTACATCACATGGAGTTTAGTATATAGTCAGCCATTTTAAATGTCTGTAGACCAGAATTCCACATAGTTTAAGGTTTCACATATTTATTTTTCTCAGCTAAACCCTTGTATGGCAGCAGTCCGGCAAACACACACTTTTCTATGATTTCTACTCAGGAGGATGCTGAGGTAAGGATCCTTTTTTGATTGCCTTGTGTTCTGAAAATCAGAGGCAAGTTGAGTACCTGTAAAATCAATGCAGTAGGATGCATTCCCCACAATGAAAGGGCAAGAACCATTTGGGTTGAGAGTGTACTGCTGCTCCACGTCAGGGCTTGTGACCGATGATTTGCTACTGGAAGTCCCCTTTGGAAAAGCACGGGATAGTGAGTTCCAATACAGTATTACCTCCACACACACTTAAACACGCTTTTTTAAGTGGTTAAATACGTTCTCATAGTGTGAAGACTGACACATTGACTGGAGTACACAGTGAGTGTGGGAAAATGTACAACACTATTAAATTAGCCAAGAACTCAGTTACTTAATTGTAAATGAAAGATGTCCTAGCTCTTGCCGATACTTGATTCCAGTTTTCTTTCCTTTTTTTACCTGTTCTTTTTAAGAACACTGGGAGTCTTTAATCCATTCTAAGCAGATCACCTACCTGAGCACCATATTCATACCAGCGTCTGTTATCCAGGTAGTACCACAAATACTCCTCTGTGTCACCCCCGGACAACGAGACATGACGGGAGAGACCCAGCTGAGTGTCTTGTACCTTCATTGTGTCAAAATCCAGAAAAACCCGGCTAAAATAAAAAATATGACAAAGTTAGGTAGTACCATGGCCCTCAAGGACAATGTAAAAACATGAAAACGTGGTGGTGAAATAGTCAAAACTGGGGTTGGCAACTGAAAGACCTTTAATTAAATAACTGAACCTTGATTGCAAAATTTTTGAAAACTCATGTATGGCTTCTTCATTGATTGCTTGCATACGAGAATGATTGATTAACCCAGTCTTACCCATAGTCTGAAGTGAAAAGTGAGATCCCTTTTGCTCCTGGTTGGCAGTAGTGTGTTTCAATCACATCGTCATGGCTGATGTTCAACCACTGCCATGTATCTTGAAGCATCCATTGATAGTGCTTTCCCCCAGCTGTTATTGGGAGAAAAATTGTAAACATACAAGACGTGTAACAATCTCTTCAAAACTGAACTTAAAGAGACCAGTATTGGAGGTTAACCAATTTAACATAGGAAGAGGCATTTCGATTAATAACAGGACACCTGAGCATTTACTGAATTTCATTTTGATTATCTTTTCTTTTTATCTCCAGACCCTCACTGACACTCCTTTTTCAATCACTGGTATAGACAACTTGCTGGACAAAGAAAGTGTACCTAGGATTGATGGGCTTTACTTAATAAAGACAAACATAACCAACATCCACACACACACAAAAAACAAACAAACAAAAAAGATATTTATCTATTAAAAAAATTTGCCCACCATAAACTACACATCATTAATAGTCATACCTCCTTGTCAATCTGAGCGAGAGATTAAAGAGAATAAAACCAACAACATCATGTTGATATTGAGAATACAAGAAAGCTTGGCCTTTAACCTGAGGAGGTCTGGTTCTGTACATCTCCATCATCACCATCATATGAATCCTAAGATTAGAAGAGAATATTAAGGGTCATAATGGTTTCGATTAGTTTGACTTCTTAATTGTGTAATCAGATAAATGAGTGGTTAAGAGTATTTTTTAAATGATATTACCATACTGGAATACAAAACTGCATTTTGGGATTACAACTACCAGAGTTTAACTACACTAACCTAAAGGATTATTAGGAACACCATACTAATACTGTGTTTGACCCCCTTTCGTCTTCAGAACTGCCTTAATTCTACGTGGCATTCATTCAACAAGGTGCTGAAAGCATTCTTTAGAAATGTTGGCCCATATTGATAGGATAGCATCTTGCAGTTGACGGAGATTTGTGGGATGCACATCCAGGGCACGAAGCTCCCGTTCCACCACATCCCAAAGATGCTCTATTGGGTTGAGATCTGGTGACTGTGGGGGCCAGTTTAGTACAGTGAACTCATTGTCATGTTCAAGAAACCAATTTGAAATGATTCGACCTTTGTGACATGGTGCATTATCCTGCTGGAAGTAGCCATCAGAGGATGGGTACATGGTGGTCATAAAGGGATGGACATGGTCAGAAACAATGCTCAGGTAGGCCGTGGCATTTAAACGATGCCCAATTGGCACTAAGGGGCCTAAAGTGTGCCAAGAAAACATCCCCCACACCATTACACCACCACCACCAGCCTGCACAGTGGTAACAAGGCATGATGGATCCATGTTCTCATTCTGTTTACGCCAAATTCTGACTCTACCATCTGAATGTCTCAACAGAAATCGAGACTCATCAGACCAGGCAACATTTTTCCAGTCTTCAACTGTCCAATTTTGGTGAGCTTGTGCAAATTGTAGCCTCTTTTTCCTATTTGTAGTGGAGATGAGTGGTACCCGGTGAGGTCTTCTGCTGTTGTAGCCCATCCGCCTCAAGGTTGTACGTGTTGTGGCTTCACAAATGCTTTGCTACATACCTCGGTTGTAACGTGTGGTTATTTCAGTCAAAGTTGCTCTTCTATCAGCTTGAATCAGTCGGCCCATTCTCCTCTGACCTCTAGCATCAACAAGGCATTTTCGCCCACAGGACTGCCGCATACTGGATGTTTTTCCCTTTTCACACCATTCTTTGTAAACCCTAGAAATGGTGCGTGAAAATCCCAGTAACTGAGCAGATTGTGAAATACTCAGACCGGCCCGTCTGTCACCAACAACTATGCCACGCTCAAAATTGCTTAAATCACCTTTCTTTCCCATTCAGACATTCAGTTTGGAGTTCAGGAGATTGTCTTGACCAGGACCACACCCCTAAATGCATTGAAGCAACTGCCATGTGATTGGTTGGTTAGATAATTGCATTAATGAGAAATTGAACAGGTGTTCCTAACAATCCTTTAGGTGAGTGTAGATCAGAACACAATGTAATTGACACCCCCTAATGGTTAGGAAAGAAATGTTTATTTCCCCTATTCCTTTTATGCTGGATACATTTTTTGTCATTTTTTAAAATTCTCTTTGAAAATTTAGGTCGCCTTAAATTCAAAGACAGTCTTATCATCTGAACAATACTTGATCTACGTGTGTGTCGATGTTTTTCCTATTTATTCGTTAATTTCTTTATTTCCATCTCGTTCACATTTGGATGCATTTGAGCAGTAATTATTACAGACTTACTTCAAACTGCAGGCTCTCATTAAAAGCGGCACCAAACACTAAAACAAAACATACAAACAAATCAATTAGAATATATATGCAGTATATTAAAATTAATATAAATAAAATCATTTAATTAGGCTATATATTTGCTAACTATAAATATACTAACTTTCCTAACTATAAATATAATTTTTACTATAAATATATTGTTATGTTGTATTATATAAATAACTATACAAATATTACTACTACGATTGCCATTACTACAGGTAGAAAACATTTACAGTTGGTAAGGAATAAATTTTAAAAATTATGCAATTTTAATCTCAGTTATCACACAACGTTCTCACAACGTTGTAGTAAGGTTGTGGGTTGGTTGGTGCCAAATTAAGTTGATTAGCTCTTCTAATTCGATACTCTCTGTATCGAGAGTTGCAGTGGTGCAATAGTATCTCTTATCGCAACATTGTATAAAATAGTCAATTCGAGTTCAGTTTTTGGTTTCCTGACACTGATAGAGGATAAATTCGCGACAAAGACGGTAAACACAGTAATAATGGTGTAACGTCCATTTAAACGTAAAGCTCTGTATAGCTGGCATACCAATACATAAGTAACTGCGGTGTAGCAACAAACGCATTTAAGTGTGAGAATACCTGCAATTTTTTAGTACAGTTTTCAAACAATGCATATACGTATATGGAAAGAGATTTATTAACAACATTTTCAATAACTGAGACACAGAAATGCTTACTTTTCAGTTCCGCTCGTCCAGCATCAACTGTGGCTTCGTCAGAGCTGAAACAGCTGAGACGAGTCCGACCCTTTCACTTTCTTTTCTCTTCCCAAATGTCATTCTCAGAGAAGAGGCGTGGCTATGGCTGGAGTTTTATTTATACTTTCCTCGGCATTTTACGTTTCGAAGTTAGTGTATGTGAGGTGGAAAGTGTAAGCAGGTGTGAGGACTCATATTTTGAGGTGAAATAATTAAGTGTACATCCTTTTTCTAATTAATGTTAACTGTATTTTGTATGATACAAATCGTTTTAATCAAAGCTAGAAATTAGCAATGTAACTTCATACACTCAATTACACCACACGTGAATATGCAAAACTAGAAAGTAAAGAAATCACGCGATTAATTAATAAACAATTAGATTAGAAAATACCAAAACGTGCACAAAAACAACCGTGTGACAGTAGACCTAACTTGAAGATACTAAAACAGTAATTTCCGAACTGCAATAAGGAAGTAGCCCACATTGTAATAATACATTCCCTGATAAAATAGCATATTAACTGGGTTTACAGCAAGTGACGTGTAGCTGAACCATCTTTAATAGCCGCAGGGAATATGGGGTTGCTGGAAATTGTGTGGAATAAAAGAAGCCAGGAAATAGACCAATTTAAACATAATTTAGTTTAATTGTGCCGAAGAGAGAGGAGCCGTTGTGTGCCAGTGAGGGCCAAGGTGTTCCTGGCCTCGAAGCCAAAGAGGGCTGAGGTGTTCCCAAGACCGACTTAGAGTGGGAAGGAGAGCAATGCCTGCCAGATGTTGCCCTGGAAGAGGACATAGAGTCGTCACTTCTAACAGCTGTCTCTTCTAGATTGGGAGATGAAGCTCCCAAATACAGAGGACACCCTAGAAGAACATGAGCAGTTTTCAAAAGAGGTGCTACTGTGGTCAACGTCACACATGCTGGATGACATGCTGCCATGGCCAAGCAAGGAGCTGCAACTGCAGGAAGAGGCACTGCTGAGGCCGCCGTGGTCACAGGAACCGATAGCAGGGCTGGAAGAGATACTGCCATCGCCAGAGGAGGCAGTATTGTGGCCGGAGCCACCAGAGGAAGTGCTGTCACATCTGCCACACCCTGAAGATGCACCATTGTCCACCACTGACAGATAGATGCTATGGATGGAAAAGGAAAGGCTGTTAAAGGAGTCATTGCCATGGCCGGAGCAGCCACCTGAGGGTTCAGTGCTGCCATGCCCAGAGGCGGGGTTGTTTCATAGGTTTCCAGTGATTATATCCGGCAGCTGGCTGCATCTTCTGCTCTGCAGGCTGTCAGTGTGTGTGTGTGTGGTTTTTGGGCAGGTTTCTTTTGGCAGCTCAAACAGGGGAACACACTGGGTCCTTACATACCTCCCATCCTGTACCCATCCCCGCACAGTGTCACACTAAATTGAACTAAATTTGTTTTTGTGATCTTATTAGGATTTAGAAATTATATATATATATATATATATATATATATATATATATCGTTTTTCACAGTGCAGATATGCAGTCAGAAACCCCAGGTCAAACCACCATCTCTGAGGCACACCTCCGAGCACCCCAGTCCACACAGCTTCCCCAGCAGAGGGACAAACCGGCTGTGCAAAAAGACCAGTCTCCTGGTACAGGGGATTTATACTTTCTAAGTTTAGAGAGGGATTATGTCACCATGACAAGGTCACATACTCTGAGCCCTGTTACACTGAATTTGGGTGATTTTACATTTTACAAGTATCACTTAACAATAATGAGTTGCTGAGGGGAAGAAAAATCAAGTGCTTGTGCAGTTTTTATGCTGTGTTTCTACTATCCAGGACTTGACACATCCTGAAACCTGGAAAGGGCAAAGAAAAGCAAAGAGAAAAAACTTGCAAATATAATTCAACCTGTTTTGTAAATTATGTATTATTTCAAAAAATTATAATAATTAAGGCAGGATACATCCTGAACAGGACTAACACACACTAACATGCACATGACTACAGGGCAATGCAGAGTAGCTATTCAATACTTTCAGTGTTCACTTGTTGTTCCTCTCGAAACAATAGTCACATGAGTGAAATACTAGGTCAGTTTGTCTTCAACGTCGTGTCTTTATGCTGGAAGCCAAGGGGAGGTGGCATCCACCCTACGGATTTGACGTACTTTTCCAGTTTCTTTGTTCCTCTGTGTCATTCCTGGGAGGTAAGAAAAAGAGCATGTTAATTTTGAACACTGACAGATCAAGCAAGCTGGGGAGAGAGGAGGGCGAGGAATTTGAAATGCTAATCTGTTGATATTCAGATATAGGGTTTAGATAAACTGCTGATCAAAATATTTAGGCAAGATTTAAAAGGTAATCATTTAGAGATGGCTACATGCAATCTACAGTGTTAATGAAATGCATTCATACGTATCTGAAAGACATAGATTAAAGATTCACCTGAGAAATCTAACTCATATGTAGTGGATTTGATCTTGAATGTCATCCTTCCATTTTTGTTCTGCTGGTATTCCTTTTCAATATCATGGCTTGAAGAACCCTAGGACAAAGAGAGTGGAGGTTGATAGAAAAAATGTTGCACATCTCTACATATAGAATAGTCTTCAGTCATATGATGCATTTCTTGCAATCAGGGTGGGGATTATGAAGAGAATGCATCAATGCACTTAATGGGCCTTGCATTTGCATACAGTATGTGTCTTACCTTGTTTGTGAAGTCATTCCAGTTTCCTTTGCTATCACTGAACTGCCAAACTTTCCCACCAAGAGATATCCCAGAGAAAGATGCTGACAGACTGAATTACACAAGTATATTTTGGTAAAGTTATACTAATAACAAAGAGTCCACATTTAACTTTTTACACCTATATAGTAATTATACAATTTTTGGTTTGCCATCAATTGGTTTCCTTATAAATTAATTCGGTTCGGTCAAGGTTCAAGTTCTAATATTGCCTGATTCATCAAATAAATGCCATATTATTATATTTCAGGGTGCTTAATAAGAATGTATATGAAACATAGTAATGAAGTCAATGGAAATGCATCTAGAATAAGTAAATGGATACAAAAAAGCAATATTTAGTTTTTGATTAATTTGCAATATTGTAAAGAGCTTTTTATGAAGAAATATGTGTTTCTATATTTTGTTAGGCATTATATATGTACATTTTATAATTCTCTTTCTTGGTAATTATTCTAAAGTTTAATTGGTTTCAGAGGCAATTTTCTTTGGCAAAATAATTGCAAGTCAGAGATTTGAAGCCCAGCTAATGGTATGATGATTTGACAGGGCAGCCAGACCAATGGCTGGAGAGCGGTCTCCAATAGGCGGCTGATTGGCTGATTGATCATACAATGAGTGTAAGACTAGCACAGGCATTCTTCTGCCATTCAAACAACTCAACAATGCACCCTGTGATACGACTCTCCAGCCAGGGTATTAACTGAGCACAGAATAGCTGTTGCCATCGATAAATGCAAATCAACACGAGTTCATCATGGTGAGAAGACAAAGCAAAACAAAATGTGAATACATGAAAGTCTCCATATCTCAAGTTTACTTTATGGGGCCTACTGAGGGATGTTTTGTGCTTTCTCAGAGTTACAGCCTTAATTGCATGGAATACTTAAGGAACTGCCGAGCCAGTTATTTGAACAGCCATGTTAGTGTCAACCATCAAGAAGAGATATAGACCCTGATAGCTAGTACTGTATATTATATACGGCTTTTTTGTCATACCCACACCTTTATCACATGTAAATTACTCCAGCATGTCGATATATAGTGCCAATAAGAGCATTGGTATTGGTACACAATTGATGTTCCTCTGTAAATAATATTTATGATCAGTATAGGGCAGATTATACTGTGATTCCTACCCAAATTTGGTGTTGTACAGCTTCATGCCTTTGACATCAGGCAGCGGATACTGTGCTTCAATAATCCAGTCCTTCTCTATGTTGAACCACTGTGTCTTGCTCTTGATCTGCCATTGGTATGGCTTATCCCTGGGCCTTGCATTTGAGGAATCTAGCAAGGGGAAAAACAAACACACCCACTTTTTTTAATATATTTGATTTTCATTGTTTGTTTCTTGGATACAAAAATATTTATACATTTTACAAACAGGTTGAATGACCTTAACAACTGCTGAGCCCTTTCAGTGGTTTATGAATCACAATTGAGGAGTTTTATTTAGTTATGTCCACATAGTCACAATATATAATTGTAATTAACAGTGCTTAATTTCTAAATCCGAAAAAAAAATGTGAGCGCGGGGGGGGGGGGGGGGATTTGGTTTCCCACAGGAACGGCGTAAATACGTACCGGAACACAGACACTCGAAACCCGAGATCTGGCACAAATTAAGCACTGGGGATCCCCCAAAACAGGTGCCGGATCTAAATTCGGAGGTGCCGGATCCGGATCCGGCTTTTTCCGGCACAAATTAAGCCCTGGTGATAAACCTGTGGGTATTTAAGTGTTGGCAGTGCTGTGTATTACACAGTATACACTGAGGTACATAAAATATTGGCTTGAGAATAAAACAAATGTCACTCACTAATGGTCCTTCTGAAGATCTGTGCAAATCCATTGTTTATTTCCTCCCAAATAATAACAAAAATTGTATTAATACCAACAGTGAGGAATTACACCTACCATTATCTTCTTCGTTGTCTACATTGTGGGAAAGCCGGCACTTCCTCCCATACTTGCAGTGACCTTGAAAGTGGTATTTGCAAACATGGAGATAATCACAATGTTTTCTATTCTTACAGCCATCTCCATTATAATACTTACAGGGCTGGATAGGAAACAAAATGCAAATAATGAGGACACAGATACAACAGGATTTGCCTAGTATTTTCTTCTCTACTTTGAAATGCTGATTGTTAATCAAACTGTATAGTACCATGCTGAGGCTAGTAACACATTCTATGATGTGATTTTATTTGTAGTATATTTTCTATTGATTTGCAAAGTAGATTAGTCATTTACTCCAAATTACACAAACAAATACACACAAAATTGTGGTTATGTCTCAATAGACACAGGAAACTGCAATACATCTGTGAATTTCCCTGATGAGTTAACTTTTTTTTTTTTTTTTTTTTTTTTTTTTAGGAACTTCGGGACAGCACTAAAAAGTAATTAATAATTTGCAAATATTGTCCATTTCCAACCTGTTGTGATTGGAGTGTCTCATTTTCTGGTTGCTCATCAGAGTCGCTGCTATCTTCGTCATCGCTGGAGCTGCATGCTTTTAGAAAGCAAAGGCATGCAAAATTATTATCACTCTACTGCCCCTTGTTGCCTCAGGGCAATGTGTAATCATTTATACAGACGGGTGACAAATTAAAGGAAAAAACAACATAAAGTGTCTCAGTAAGGTGTTGGGCCACCACGAGCCACCACAACAGCTTCAATGCGCCTTGGCATAGATTCTACAAGTCTCTGGAACTCTACTGGAGGGATGGAATACTATTCTTCCAAAAGATATTCCCTCATTTGGTGTTTTAATGATGGTGGTGGAGAGCGCTCTAAAGGGACAAGTGGACCCAAACCATGCCAGGAAAATGCCCCCCACAACATAACAAAGCCTCCAGATCCCCTCACTGTAGGGGTCAAGCAGTCAGGCCTGTACTTTTCACTTGGTGTACGCCACAGATGCACTCGCCCACTTGTCGAGAATATGGTGAAGGATGACTTATCTGACAATGCTTGGTACTACCAGCATAGCAACGTATTATGCAATCCATTCAGAAACCATGATCAGTATGATGCAATTTGAGGATGTGGGACAACCTGTCTGAACACTAAATCCCTAAAGCACATGGTGTGTCTTTATGGATTTTTATGTTGAATGTTATATTTTTATTGCCTGATACAAACACATACTTTTATGTGTATGATCCACTAATGACACACATAGATGTGTTTCTGGATATTACTTATTTTTGCTTCTATTATATATTTTTTTAATTTCTTCTTGTTGCCTCAAATATACACTATGATGTTTGCTGGAGAGTCAATCCGGACTATATGTTGCTTGAAAGCTGCAATGTGCAATGAGAGCAAACTTAAAACCAATTTAAAACATTATATTGATTCATATTTTAAGTAAATTATGTAAATGCTGTCAAATATATTCACAGGCAAGATGTATATAGGAACATTTTATGGAAGAAAAACTATTTCTATTGCTGTTAGAAGTATTCCTTCAGCTAGCAAGGACAGGGAGCTCGAAATGTAGTGCCAGTGATGAGGAATTGATCCCAGAAACAGGTCAGAGAAATATTATGGCCAGGAAGTTATACGTTTGTATATATTATGGGAATTTATAGATGATATAGTTGTACAGTCAATATTATATTTGGTTCAAGTACAAGCAAAAAATTAAAATTGCAATATTCCAAACTGCAATAAAGAAGAAGCCCACATATTGTAATTATAAGCCTTTCCCAGATAAGGTTTACAGGAAGTGGGGAATAAGTGCACTGGTAAGGTCAGGAAATATTGGGTTGCTGGAAGTTGTATACAATACAAGAAGCACCGGGAAATAGGACAAATATTAAAATTATTAAGTTATGTTAGTACCATAATGAATAAAACTATAAAAAATTATGGATTGATTCAATAAGTTTTCTCCTGAGAGTTCTAAGCAAAGTCTAACATTTCATAAATAGGCTTAATAACATGTAATTTTGCATTATTATATTGTTTTGTGGTAATATGTAAAGACAATGAATTGATTAACAATTACACTTGTTTATTACAGTTTCAATTGCACCTGTAGTTTGAGCACTACAATGAAATGTGCTTGAAACAAGTTCAATTAATTAACAAATTGTTTGTCACAGGTGGTTACAGGGCTCAATGATCATTTGTGCTCAATTATATTTATATTTTCACTTATTATATTATTGGTTTCACGAATATCCTTTATTTTTCCTTAAGCGTTTGTTATATTCACTATTGGTGGTTTTAATGTATTACAATTTGTTATTTACATTTCATTATGATTTATTTGATTATTGCACCTTGTTCACTTTTGATTGAGCCCAGCCACGTCCAGACACAATCCCGCGCTGATTTGGAGGTCTGTTTCTCCTCTAGCTTGATTATACTCTCCCGGTTAAAGGAAAGGTTGTTGTTGAGGAACGCTCCCTGGAAAAGCAGCAACTTGACACTATGGACCTGCAGTAACGTGGTGAGGATAGTTAGGAGTGCAATTGAAGACTGAGAAACAGGTGGTGTAATACAATTTTTGGGTACTAAGTGTTCCTAACACCCAGTGGCGTCAAGCCATTGAGGTACGGGGGGGCACGTACCCCTAAATTATTTCCATTGTTAATTTTATTTTTATGTCAAACCTATGTAGAAACATTTCAGTAAATATGATTTATCTTAAATGATCCCTAGCCACTTCAGCTACAGTACACAATTTAGCAACAGCCCCTTAATCAGTGTACCTGTGTACCAGCGTCATCGAGTTTACCTGGCGCCGCCGGTGTTTATCTGTGGCAGGTTGTGTGAAAGACAGCAAGGTATAAATCATACACTGAACAACACTTTTATTACAACACGCATTAAAAATGCATTTGTTTAGGCATTTAATTTTAGTTTATCTTGGAAAGAAAAAAAAGTCGTGCAATAGAGGGTTAAATGAAACTGAATTGTGTGTGAATTCCAATGGTTGCCTCAATCGATGTATCGTCTTCTTATCACTGTGTACACAATTGTCATATTTTTTCAATAAGTTTACTTATTGTTTACAAATGATAAAACATTTGGCTTTACACACAATTATATTGTTATACGTAATCTACATGAAATCTTTGATATTGTCTTCTGAAATAAAATTAGTTTTATTATTCTGGCACTCAAAGTCCCACCTTTCAAACTTTAAAACGCGATTTAGCAAGACGATTTTGCAAGTTTCATTTCCATAAGTACAGTGCTCCATACTTAGACATGCAAACTTTGTCACTTCCATGGACCGAAACGTCGTATCACTTCTAGTTCAACAGATTTTAACATTGTTAAATTTCTGCTGATAATTTGCCTTAAAGTAAATTGCATTATGTTAGGTTTCATACATAACCTAAAGATGGAACACATACCTGACAACTTTTGAAAACATTAGATGGGGGCCTTTCCGGCATGAGGGATATGGGACATATATACATCTGTTCTCAATGTGTGCCTTTTTTTTAAACTTGCTTACACAATTTTTAACCTTGGTATTATAAGGAAAACAAGTATCAAATAAAAACATATAAAGTGTATAACTGTGTGCATAGTTGATCATGATTTAACAAACTAAAGAACTGCTCAATGCACGAATACACGCCTAGATTGACCTATCGTTTGCCTTTCCCTCTTGCCTAGTTCTTGGTAGTGAGTCCAAACCGAACCGGTGCCCTGGTTAGAACCAATAGCCCAGTAAACACAATGGAAGGAAACTGGCAAAATGGGGAAATGATCGAACTTGTACAGACACGTCCACAGTGCCGGTCCAGGGCTCCTCTCTCGAATCCACGGGCTTCTGTAGCGTCTCGGTCCCAGGGCCAGAGCGCTCTTGCCGGCAATCTCTGTTTTCTGTGTGAATGCATCCTTGCCGGCAATTGTCTGACATTTAAAGCCAGTGTGAATGGGGGGCAACAGGAAAACCTATAGGGGCCCTCAAGGCAACTTTGATTAGCTATTGTTGCCAAAGATTAAATGCATTTAATTTATATTGGTGTACTCGAATCGTGTGCCTGTGTCAATGTTATGAAAAAGATTAACTGCATGCACTTTTCATTGTTTAAGTAAATATATATATTTTTAATTTTAAGTTAATTAAAGCTTTGTCCGATTTATTTTGGTATTTTGAAATGTGCGTATTTGTAGCATATGATTAGCTGAAAAAACTTAAACGGAAAACTTTTTATGATAAGGAAGAGGCACAGAGAGTTTCCATGGATGAGACCGGTGTGTTTTTCTTTGAGGAACATCGACTTTCAAGGATACCCAAACTAGTACTAAAAAGAGGGGAATAGGAAATAGCTCAGCCTGGATCTGAATCAATGTCAGGATGTCAAAACCACAGGTGTTAACATGATTAAGTTACTAAAATGTCAACTGCACTGCATAAGTATCTTGTGTGAACAAAGCATCTTTGAGTTTTCCCTGGTTACTATTGAGTTTGGGTGAGTCTCCCTCTGTGCACATCATACAGAGGACTTATTTGCATGTATCTGCATCTCCTGGACTGTGATTGAATGAAATGGTAAAGGAGATTGAAGATTGCACTAAATGGATTGTGGAAGAGTGAATTTAGATTATAGTGGTAAGCGTTTTAACATTCAGTGTAGTTTTTGGAATAGACTTTCCCTGGGTCTGGTCCTCTGTAATACACCTCCGTATAACATACATACATTTATTGGGAGAGTTCACCTTGGCTGTACAGTGAGTATATGAAAAATAATTAAGGAAAGGAACTGGAAGACTCCCATTCCACTAGCTATCTTTATATATGGGCCATTGCAAAAAAAAAAGAACGATGATTCAGACTGGTGTAATATACACTTACCTAAAGGATTATTAGGAACACCTGTTCAATTTCTCATTAATGCAATTATCTAACCAACCAATCACATGGCAGTTGCTTCAATGCATTTAGGGATGTGGTCCTGGTCAAGACAATCTCCTGAACTCCAAACTGAATGTCCGAATGGGAAAGAAAGGTGATTTAAGCAATTTTGAGCGTGGCATAGTTGTTGGTGACAGACGGGCCGGTCTGAGTATTTCACAATCTGCTCAGTTACTGGGATTTTCACGCACAACCATTTCTAGGGTTTACAAAGAATGGTGTGAAAAGGGAAAAACATCCAGTATGCGGCAGTCCTGTGGGCGAAAATGCCTTGTTGATGCTAGAGGTCAGAGGAGAATGGGCCGACTGATTCAAGCTGATAGAAGAGCAACTTTGACTGAAATAACCACACGTTACAACCGAGGTATGTAGCAAAGCATTTGTGAAGCCACAACACGTACAACCTTGAGGCGGATGGGCTACAACAGCAGAAGACCTCACCGGGTACCACTCATCTCCACTACAAATAGGAAAAAGAGGCTACAATTTGCACAAGCTCACCAAAATTGGACAGTTGAAGACTGGAAAAATGTTGCCTGGTCTGATGAGTCTCGATTTCTGTTGAGACATTCAGATGGTAGAGTCAGAATTTGGCGTAAACAGAATGAGAACATGGATCCATCATGCCTTGTTACCACTGTGCAGGCTGGTGGTGGTGGTGTAATGGTGTGGGGGATGTTTTCTTGGCACACTTTAGGCCCCTTAGTGCCAATTGGGCATCGTTTAAATGCCACGGCCTACCTGAGCATTGTTTCTGACCATGTCCATCCCTTTATGACCACCATGTACCCATCCTCTGATGGCTACTTCCAGCAGGATAATGCACCATGTCACAAAGGTCGAATCATTTCAAATTGGTTTCTTGAACATGACAATGAGTTCACTGTACTAAACTGGCCCCCACAGTCACCAGATCTCAACCCAATAGAGCATCTTTGGGATGTGGTGGAACGGGAGCTTCGTGCCCTGGATGTGCATCCCACAAATCTCCATCAACTGCAAGATGCTATCCTATCAATATGGGCCAACATTTCTAAAGAATGCTTTCAGCACCTTGTTGAATGAATGCCACGTAGAATTAAGGCAGTTCTGAAGGCGAAAGGGGGTCAAACACAGTATTAGTATGGTGTTCCTAATAATCCTTTAGGTGAGTGTATATATATGAATTTTGGATGTTCAATTGAGAATATAGTGTTCAAACTAGAATCTTGATGAAACAAATGTATACAATTGCAGAAACTAACATCACCTATCACAAGCTTTTAATTATTTTAGACAGTAGGGTCTTTAAGTTAAGATTTTAAAAAAAAATGTATAAAGAATGAATTAAAGAACTTACTCTTTTATTACACAATTTATCTAAGCAGACTGTTACTTAATTAAGTTTAAATTATGTAATTGAGAGCTCGGCTGGAACAAAAACCAGCAGGGTAGGGGGTCCTCCAGGACCAGGATTGGGAACCCCTGATTTATATAAGCACCCAAATTGAGAACAAAGAAACGCTCTTTACTCAATGGCAGTTTGCTTAGCCAGTTACCAGCATTATATTTCAGGATCTCGTTATTTGCCTTTAAGTCTCTTGATTTGTTAAACTGAAAAAAATAAAATGACACATTATGCTTGCTTTGTAAATTTGTATTTATATTTTGTTAAGAAATGTTTGGCTTTTCATAATCTAGAATTATAGCATCTTAGACAACCACAAAGAAATGAACTGGTACTTGCATTGTGTGATATATATAAATATTGTAAACTGTCGACTTTGACATAACATTATACCACAACACAACACCAATGAGTCACTGACAAGAAGGAAGTACATATTATGGCTATCTGGTTGTATCAAGTTTTTAACAGATCATTGCACAGGACAGTTAAACAGCTTTAAAAAGCATACTAGACTGTTCTGTGTTAATGGGCTATACATTGTACAGTTAAGCAGAGCCATAACACACCATTGTTAAACTATGGCTTTAGGCCATTAGTATTCCAAATGGGGATGTGATTGTGAATCAAACCGTCCATTTTATAGATGCAGCTTAGTATTACTTTAGTAACTTCCTCTGACCTAATCCAGGACTTTATTTCTTGGCAATCCACAGACCAGAATACAGATGTGAACATGGGAAATACATTTTTTGTTATAACAAATACAGCTGGCATCTGATATAAAGGGTTACAGTACAATGCACATTTCCCTCAACACTGAGCAATACATATATTGAAAAGGAAAATGCATATAGTGAAAACAATCAGACTTTTCATGTCTCCGCAGAATTTTAAATTGGCATTAGTCTGGCAGTGGAAGTTAAATTTAAGGCAGCTTAAGGACAGTGAAATGAAATAACAGTTCTTCCATAAGGCAATATGGCTGTGTGAGAGGTATGCAATTCTGAAGTGCCAATCCCATCCCTGCTTAAAAAATATATATATGTTAAAGTGAGTGTATAGTTTCCAAGGGTTATAAAGCTAAGGTACAATTTAATGCATGGAAGCGTTTATCAGTATTGCGCATATAATCTTCCCTTCATTAGATTGTAATACGTTGTATTTGTCGTGTCTTATTGGAAGCCAAATTGGTCTGGGTCATACCTGTGTGGAAGGACAAAGAAACACAGGCAAATGCATTTAAATGAATTAATTAAACAATCAACAAACATAAAATGGAGAGATTAATAATAAAGAAAAGAAAGTGTCCTATATACATTTTGCAAGTGTATTATTAATGAGCAATTATGTGCATTTGTGTGTGTGTGTGTGTGTGTGTGTGTGTGTGTGTGTGCAAAACATGTTTAACTAGTGGGAATATGAAGCTACAGCTGAGGAGAATAATTTAACCAACAGAATGCATGTCTTTGGTGTTCTTTATATGCAAGTGTGTATGTTCTGATATTAGCAGCATGTATTCTTGGTGATGCATACCTAAGAAGTCCAGGGAATACTGATATATGCCAGCAGTGAAAGTCATAGAGCCTGCAGGGTTGTGCTGATACTGGTCTTCTATATCTCTGCTTGAGATTGAACATTCGGTGTCATTACCACTCTGTAGAGCAAAATAAAACTTCTTTATTTACATTACAATGTAGATTATTATTAGTGTTAATAATAATCTAACAGTACAATTAAATAAATCAAGTGGTATTTAATCATAATCATTATGTGCTTTACTCATTTTCTATAACTGTACCACCCTATCAGATGACTGTTGCTCATGTGACATAATAATGAGCTGATCTGTTACTCTTGCAATTTACAAGAAAAAAAACATACATGTCAAACAACTGACATTGTTTTACAGTATCGGAAAGAATAACCTAAAATAAGAACCTAATCCTTTTGCTTTGGAACAAATTAAAAATACAAAGACATTGAATTTTTCATTTTGACTTGCTTTTCAATGTTAAATATTTTTGATTGTTATATTGATGAGTCTTTTTGTCCTTCAGGCATCGCCTCTTAAATCACCATAGCAACAAAATATTTATGTGCAACTGCACCTTAACATTAAATGTTTACAATCTAGGGTAGACTCTGTGAATTCCATGTGAATCATGGGTTCCCTTTTCCCAGAACCATGTCAATGACTCATGTGATTTCCTGTAAACTGTTCTAGGCCCAACCCCTTTCTGAGCAAAGCAGCAGCCTATACTGATGTTTTGTAAACATCTGTAACAGGAATCCCCCATGCTTGCTTTCTCTTTATTTTTAGATCTGCCCATTTCATTCTTCTATGCCTGGTCCAATATTATTATTATCTGATTTCTTAGCAGACACCCTTATCCAGGGTGACTTAAAATTGCTACAACATATCACATTTTTACATTTGTACCCATTTATACAACTGGGCATTTACTGGAGCAATTGGGGATTGAACCCACACTGCCACCCTGAAGCAACTGTAGATACAATACAACCTTTTTATGAGCAGAAACATGAAGACAACATATACACACATACAACAAAACATACACTGATGCAACATCTGCTTCACTTCACACTGCATACTTATAGCACAAAACAACAAACAAAAGGATTTGTAGGAAGGACTATCCCTATTAACACTGGCATGCTTCGAATGCCCTGCAAGCCACAGATAACACTGTTAAGTAGCAAGTTGCAGGATCCCAGGGCCCTACCAACCCTAGAAGCTCTCTGCTAGTTGTGAACTAACCTTTCCAGAATGGTGGGCACAGTACACTATAACACATCCAACTCTGGAGCCAGTCATGTCTGGTCTATAGGACCCCACCTGCACACTGAGCTTAGGGTTTTTCTTAGTTTTGAAGGGTAAATGCAAGAGGAGATGACACCCTGTCAAGAATGTGAAGGTAAGCAACCTGAAAGTTTACAGAAGGTTTTCACAGCAAAATCTTACTCTGTGTTTGAAGTTGTACCACTTGCCACTGTTCCCCTTGAATTGCCAGACTGGAGTTGTACCTCCTGAGGACACCTGAAGTTGCTGGAAAGAGGCTTCCACACTGCAACATAGAGCAAAATAAATACAAATCAAGCTTTCATTACACAGAAAAATAAAAATCTATGGAGCATAAAGATCTGAAAACAACACAGTGATATTGGTTTTTATGTGCAAGTAAAAAACAGTGCCTTATATTTAATAACTAGTTGTATGTCCTTGTTGACATCAATTACTTGCATATATGATTTGTACTTGGACAGCCTCCCTTGCTTCAAAAGTGCCGAAACATGCCAAGTGTCTCCTGTTTTCTGTTTTGAATGCCTTGTAGCCCAATTTCCATTTGTGTCCCCAGGTGCGTGTGTCCCTGCTGATCTGGAAAAGCTCCTCTGGTTTGATGTGGTCAATGCCCTTCATGATTTTGATGACTTGGATCAAGTCCCCACATAGTCTCCTCTGTTCCAGGGTGAAAAGGTTCAGTTCCCTCAGTCTCTCCGAGTAGGACATTCCCTGGTTGCTCTCCTCTGAACTGCCTCAAGAGCAGCAATATCCTTCTTGAAGTGTGGTGCCCAGAACTGTACACAGTATTCCAGATGAGGTCTAAATAGTGAATTGTACAGTCTTAACATTACTTCCCTTGTTTTAAATTCTACACTTTTGACAATATACCCTAACATTTTGTTTGCCTTTTTTATTGCTTCCCCATACTGTTTGGATGGAGAAAGTGAGGAGTCCACATAGACTCCTAGGTCTTCCTCATGCGATACTTCATCTAGTTCTATTCCTCCCATAGTGTAATTATAGTAGACATTTTTGTTACCTGCGTGTATTACCGTCCACATTGAATTTCAACTGCCAGGTGTCTAATAATTTTTTCCAACATTTTACAGGTGATGCAGGTGAGTCTGATTGGTCTGTAATTTTCAGGCTCAGTTGTGTCCCCTTTCATGTGGATTGGTATGAAATTTGCTGCCTTCCAGTCAGTTGGTACATCCCCTGTTCTAAGTGTCATTTGGAATATTTGAGTTAGCGGCCTATACATTTCCCTAATTTCTTTAAGTACTGTTGGAAATATACCATCTGGCCCAGGAGACCTCTATTAAACCATTTTGGCCACAGTTTTTTTGTCCTCAATTTGCTAAGTTTTGGTACAAATTTCTCCTGAGCCTCAAGTAGTATATTCTTTAAATATAACCATCCATTTTCAACTGAATCTGTATCCAGTGTGCTCCAGTCTACCTCTTCTAAGTGCCGCCTCATACCTTCAAGCTTTGCTTTTCTGAAAATTTAGACCATCGTTTTAGACTTGGGCCTTGTTTTTTGAAAGAATGCCTCAAAACTAACCATGTTGTGATCACAATTTTCCATTGGTTCTCTAACTAGTGTCCCTCTGACTCTATCTTGGTCATTTGAAAATATCAAGTCAATTCATGCACTCTCCCTGGTTGGTTCCCTGACAAATTGAGTTAGAAAGCAGTCATTTACCATCTCAACCATTTCTATTTCTGCTTCTGTAGTACCCAACCGGGCTTTCCCAGTCTATGTTTGGGAAATTGAAATCCCCCATTATAACAGCCACATCCTTGCTACATGCAGTCCTGATTACACTGTACAATGCAATATCTTGCTGAATATCCAAGTTCGGTGGTCTGTAACACACTCCTACCACTAATCCTCCAGATCCCTTGTCCAAAAGTTTCACCCACAAAGATTCTGTTCCGTTACTGTGATCTAATTTTAGTTCTTCTGCCTCAATGTCATTTTTCACATATAATGCTACCCCACCTCCTCTTCGATTTTGCCTCTCTCCTAAACTATGTGTATCCTTTCAACTTGTATTCATCCTCATCATTTTCTGTAAGCCATGTTTCCGTCACTCCTACAACATCATAGTCGCATGCCAGCACTGTGGCTTCTAAGTTCAACATCTTGTTCCTTATACTCCTGGCATTGAGGTACAAACATTTCAGGACTTTTCTACTAGCGGGTTCCCTTTGTTTTCTTTCCTTAGAGGAACATCTCCCATTGTCAGAGCTCCCTGGTCCCTAGTTTAAATGATTCTCAATTTCTCTGTCCATACGCTCTCCAAATGCATTAGCCCCCCTTCTGTTTAGATGTAGACTGTCCAGTTTGTACAGGTCCCATCTATCCCAGAAGAAAAATGCTACATAAACCTAAACCCTACACCAAGATTTCAACCACGTGTTACACTTTCTAATCTCTGCCCATCTCCCTGGCCTGGAACGTGGTACCAGAAGTATTTTGGTGAAAACTACCGTGGAGGTTCTGTTCTTTAGTTTTGTTCCTAACTCTTTAAATTTGCCTTGCAGAACCTCTGTCCTACCTTTTCCCATGTCATTGGTTCCAATGTTGACCATGACCAGTGGATTCCCCTCGGCTTTGGCCAGTAGCCCGTCTACTAGTTTAGGGAGATCTGCAACCTGAGCACCAGGCAGGCAAGATACCATGCGGGTCTCCTTATCACTAGAGCACACTGTGTGATCTACACCTCTAAGAATTGAGTCTCCTACTATAACTACCTCCCTCTTCTGGGGGGGAGTGGGCACCATGCTGCTCTGGTGCTCAACTGACCCCCCCCCGCCATCACCCTCTGAGCTGTCATTGTCCAACTCGGTGTCCAGCAGTTGGAACCTGTTGGGCAATTCTAGCTCTTGGGGTGTCTCTAGGGGTTGTGCACGCCCTGTTCTGCAGTTACGACCTACTGTAACCCAGCAGTTCTCCATGCTGTCCTGCTCTGAGGTCTCAACTCTCCTAGGTTTTGGCATGCACACCATCTCTCTCATGGGCTGAATGACCAATTCTTCTATATCCCTAATACAGCGCAGATCAACAAGCTGAGCCTCAAGATCACGAACCTTGATCTCTAGGATTTCAACCTGTCGACAACGTTCACAAATGAAACCTTCTTGGATGAGTTCATCCAGGAAGGCAATCATTCTGCAAACCTGACACTGTAGTGGCCACATACTAAATGTTAGTTTGTTTTTTTGTTTTTAAAAGTCCCTTGGTTCCTCAACAGCTGCTTTAAGTAGCTTTTGTCTACCTACCCCCAATTCACACCTAACTGGCCACACCTGGCTCCTCCTGCAACAGAATTCCTGCTAGTCCTAGACAAAATCTCCCTTCTACAACCTGTTTACTTTCACCAACTCAGCAGCTGAACTGAATTGACTTCAATTTAGGCAAACTACAAACAATGCTATCTTCAATTTAGGCAAACTTAAAACAAAATGAGCAATGCTAAGACTGGTCTGAAACTAGTCAAACAACAAGGTGGCTGCATCTCACTTGTACTTTCCTGTGTCTCTCTGTGGCAACTTGTAAATACTTCAGTTTAATCTCATCTGCTTACCTCTTTTTCTTTGCCGTCTCCTCTGGCATGCTAAACCGCGGTCGCCTGGCCACTCTCCTCTTACGACCAGTTGTCAAGTTCACTTGCTTCATTTCTGTTGCAATAAAATCACAGGAGCAATACTGAGACAACTTTAAACCATGTCTGTCCCATGCAGGACTGTTAAATACTTTCCAAACTAGCCAGATACCTGGACTGTAAGCTCAGGGTGTTATATAGAAAAATCACTCATCTCCTATATGTAATGTCCAACAGAGCTTTGTTCTCGCCACGTGTATCACAGATTTAATATAGTTGGGAACTTTGCTTAACATTAGAAGTAACCAAAAAGGATCAGTGAAAGTAAACAATTACATTATGCCCTAGATACTTAAATACTTAAATCTTACAGCAGTTTTCAACTTCTCACTGATGTGCCAGAATTCAGCAGACTAACTTAAATCTGCCTACCTAGAATTCTATATTACAAATTGTGTATGCCTGGCTCACCTTTAAAGTGGATTTCATACTTTGTTTGCCCACATGTGAATGCGTAGGAATGCTTTGGTTTTTTTTGGAACTCCTTTTCAATTCTGGAACTTTTGACAGAGGCCATCTTGCCTTTAGCATCCTGTGCAACCGAAAATAAACATTCTTCACTTGGCTAGGTTTTATCATCACATAACAACCCAAACACATAGTATTGTGTGTATTCCCTACCTGTCCCCAGCCCCAGAGTGGGCAGTGTGTGTACCTCCCTCCTATTAATTAGTTAAACCGGTGGTTATCAAACCTGGTCCTGGAGTACCACCTACCCTGCTGGTTTTTGTTACAACCGAACCCTTAACTGAAGTGATTACATTTTACATTTGACTCTTTAAATTGTGTAACTGATAAAAAGTTGGTTCCTTAATAATTTCCTTATACAATGTTATACTTAACTTAAAAACCCTACTGTTAAAATAATTAAAAGGCTCTGATTTAGGAAATTATTAGTTAAATTAAGTGTTCAATTAAGTAATTGAGAGCTCGGTTGGAACACAAACCAGCAGGGTAGGTGGTAATCCAGGACAGGTTTGAGAACCACTGAGTTAAACAAATTACAGTAGTGACATAAGGAAGACAATTATTTTATGCCAATTACATTTGATACATCTACTAGCAGAGCTGAGGCAAAGAAAAAAACATTTAGCATTTCTAATCTCTAATACTGGTCCGTCTTAAAATTCATACAGATAGAATTGTGATTTGTGATTTTTCTACCTTCTCTCCAAACAGGGTCCAGCGATGTTTTCCACAGTAATACCACAGCCACTCATTTTCTTGGTCAGCTGTGTCCGAACTCTTGCGTCGTACTCTTATTCTTTTCTTTAAGACCTTCATTTGATTAAAATCTATAGAGATTGCTCTGTAGAACGAAAGCACCAAAGTCTCTATTTTGCCACTGACATACTACAGTTACATGTCTTTAAAGCTGGTTGTGGGTGAGTTATCTAAGATATCCTTTCATTTTTTTTATGGTGGAATGCTAGTTCTCTGATTTTGTAAACTAGGCCTACCCGGTCCATCAACCAATTGTTTAATGCATGCAATTAAATACTGGTTTGCTAAGATGCATAAAGAAAGAAATAAGTCAATTTGGACTGCAGTATCCTATGGTGTCATGGTAGCTAAACGCATGATTTAAAGCAAAACGTGTTGTACTGTACACTTAAACTGCTGCAGTTATCCACATGTTCATTGGTAAAACACTTGCTAAGACTCTCAACCCTTTATCATATTGCATAGCTTACAAGTCCAGATTACTTACCCATATATTGTGTTGTACAGTTTGATCCCTTTAGCAGCAGGCTGTGAGTACTGAGCCTCTATAATAAAGTCATTGTCAATATCCATCCATCCATCTCCAGCATTTATCTGCCACCTATATGGTTTGCCATCAGGGCTGTCTTGGTCTGTGAAGGGAATGTAAACAACGTAGGCATGCTTGTAAACAAATGGTACTTAGTATACAGGCACTTACATCCTACATGTAACCTATTAACACAAGTACCAAATTATATTTATATCATAATCTAAAATAAATAAATACATATTAAAAACATGCATTAAAAATTGTGTGTAACTGCATGTTGCTATGGTTACAATGCTTAAGGGAGCGGGGTTATTGTCACCCATCATTGCACTGCTCACTAGATTTGCCACCGATTTGGAGTGAAATTTGCACTGCCATGCAAATCAGCAAATCAGGTACCTGTACAGCAAAGACGCTGATGTTTTACTAATACATTTACATGTGTATTACTATTTAACCAGCTTCCAAAATATGTACTATATAGCCATTTCAGATTTAGGAATTAGGTCTACACAGTTCTATTCAAACTAGCCTAAACCTACAGATATTGGTAGTAGTTGAGGAAATTCAGGGTGAAATTGATGGCTACCATTTTAGTATGATCCTGGTTGAAGTTTTATACAAACTCAGCAGTCAGCTGTCGCTGTGCCCATATAACGCCTTGAAAGCTCTCCTGTGTAAGATGCGAGTTGCACATTACAGTACCTGTGGACGAAGAGCGCCTCCGCCTGCCCCTCTCATCTTCATCAGAGGATGATGGGGAGCCATGGGAGTAGATGTGTTGCAAATGACACCTCTTGCCCTTTTTGCAATTCCCCTTCAAGCTGTATTTGCAAACATGAAGGTACTGGCACTTCTTCCCGCTGTTGCAGTGTCCCAAATTGTAGTACTTGCAGGCCTATAGTGACACAAAACAAACAAAAACTATGTGTCTGTCTACAGTGGATCCAGAAAGTATTCACAGCGCTTCACTTTTTCCACATTTTGTTATGTTACAGCCTTATTCCAAATTAAATTAAATTCATTATTTTCCTCAAAATTCTACAAAGAATACCCCATAATGACAACGTGAAAGCAGTTTGTTTGAAATCTTTGCAAATTTATTAAAAATAAAAAACAAAAGCATACAGCCTTTGCTCAATGCTTTGTTGATGCACATTTGGCACCAATTACAGCCTCAAATCTTTTTGAGTATGATGCTACAAGCTTGGAACACCTATTTTTGGGCAGTTTCTCCCATTATCTTTTGCAGGACCTCTCAAGCTCCATCAGGTTGAATGGGAAGCGTTGGTGCACAGCCATTTTCAGATCTCTCCAGAGATGTTCAGTTGGGTTCAAGTCTAGGCTCTGGCTGGGCCACTCAAGGATATTCACAGAGTTGTCCTGTAGCCAATCCTTTGTTATCTTGGCTGTGTGCTTAGGGTCGTTGTCCTGTTGGAAGATGAACCTTCGCCCCAGTCTGAGGTCCAGAGTGCTCTGGAGCAGGTTTTCATCAAGGATGTCTCTGTACATTGCTGCATTCATCTTTCCCTCGTTCCTGACTAGTCTCCCAGTTCCTGCCGCTGAAAAACATCCCCACAGCATGATGCTGCCACCACCATGCTTCACTTTAGGGATGGTATTGGCCAGGTGATGAGCGGTGCCTGGTTTCCTCCAGACATGACACTTGCCATTCAGGCCAAAGAGTTCAATCTTTGTTTCATCAGACCAGAGAATTTTGTCTCATGGTCTGAGAGTACTTCAGGTGCCTTTTGGCAAACTCCAGGCAGGCTGTCATGTGTCTTTTACTGAGGAGTGGCTTCCGTCTGGCCACTCTACCATACAGGCCTGATTGGTGGAGTGCTGCAGGGATGGTTGTTCTTCAAGAAGGTTCTCCTCTCTTCACAGAGACACGCTGGAGCTCTGTCAGAGTGACCATCGGGGTCTTGGTCACCTCCCTGACTAAGGCCCTTCTCCCCCGATCGCTCAGTTTGGCCGGGCGGCCAGCTCTAGGAAGAGTGCTGGTGGTTCCAAATGTCTTCCATTTACTTATGATGGAGGCCACATTGGGACCTTCAATGCTGCAGACATTTTTCTGTACCCTTCCCCAGATCTGTGCCTTGATACAATCCTGTCTCTGAGGTCTACAGACAATTCCTTGGACTTCATGGCTTGGTTTGTGCTCTGACATGCACTGTTAACTGTGAGACCTTATATAGACAGGTGTGTGCCTTTCCATATCATGTCCAATCAACTGAATTTACCACAGGTGGACTCCAATCAAGTTGTAGAAACATCTCAAGGATTATCAGTGGAAACAGGATGTACCTGAGCTCAATTTTGAGTGTCATGGCAAAGGCTGTGAATGTTGATGTACATGTGCTTTTCTTGTTTTTTATTTTTAATACATTTGCAAAGATTTCAAAAACTTCTTTCACGTTGTCATTATGGGGTATTGTTTGTAGAATTTTGAAGAAAATAATTTCAACCATTTTGGAATAAGGCTGTAACATAACAAAATGTGGAAAAAGGTAAGCGCTGTGAATACTTTCCGGATGCACTGTATATATTGAGTCATCTATGTATGTGTACATATTTTTGATTAATGGTTTCATTGACTTAAAACTGATTCAATTGTAATCATATATAGTATATGAGGAGGTTCAATGATTGATGTTTTAATATGACCATTTATCCATCTTCAAAACCACTTATCCTGGTGAGGGTTGTGGGGAAGCCAGCACTGATGCTGGCAGGAATACACCCAGGACAGGATACTAGTCCATTGCTGGGCAACACACACAGGGCAATTTAGCAAGACCAATCAACCTAGCCTGCATGAGTGCCCAGAGAAAACCCACACAGACACAGGGAGAACATACAAACTCCACATAGACAGGCCCCTGAGCCAGGACTTGAACTCAGGACCCCAGGACCCCAGAGCTATGAGGCAGCATCACTAACCACCATGCCATCTGTCTGATTTTCTTACAGTGTGTCCAGCCCATTGCCATTTTAAAATGTTCACTCTTTCAGTGTTGTCTATACTTTTGTTTGTTCTCAGATCCATTTATTTATATTACTGTCTGTTGTTATTCCAATTATACATTTTTCCATGCTTCTTTGTGTTTCCAGACATTTATTGACCAGTTTGTAAGACGCTTTGATCAAATACTTTTCTCTTCAGGCAAATGGGTAGATTTTCTTTCAATAGCATTTCATCCAAATTTACTCCATCCCATTTCCACTCTTCTTTTTATTTCCTCCATAAGACGTGTCTGTGTTGATTTGCTAGACATTTAGACATTTGTCTTCAAGTACCTTATGATCGATTTAAATTTTCTGTTTTAACAAAAAACTGCTTAACACACACATATATATAATCTGTGTGTGTGTATGTAATAAATCATATTTTTGCCTCAGCTTTCCCATAACTATTCAATTATTTCATGAGAACAAACACACGAGCTTAGGCTTTGGCTTCAAAATTTCACCTCCTTCTTGACAGTTCGGCCAGAAGCTGAAGCCCCCTGTTGCTCTGGGTCGCTGACCCCATAATCACTGCAGCTGTCTGACTCCCCTTCAGAGCTGTCAGTCAGAGAGCTGCTCTCACCGTCCGTCTGATCCTCCTGCACCTGCGCCGCCTCTGAGGGTTAGCAGGTAAGAGATAAACGTATTTTTTTCTATCCTTTAGTACAATACATGAAATATAATCGCACACCCCTCAGAGTGTCTTACCTACATGCATTTCTCATTCTATGTCTCGATTACTTTTCAGTTTACCTCAATTCGTGCAGCAAATATGTTCCCGTTAAGTTAGACTTTTATTTTATTTTTTGCAATATACATAACCCCGAATGTGACCAAAAGGCAATATATAGAATATAAATACGCACGAAGCTTTTGTAAACGTAAAATAAATAAAATATCTTACCTGTTGCTCCGGCAATGTTAGAAGCCATGTTATATAATGAAACTTTGAGAAACTATGGGAGTGTGACGCGCTTGTACACTTTCAGTTTCATTTCTTCACAAGGGAAGAGCCTTTTTATTTTCACTAGCACACGCCCGTGCAAAACAAATGTACGACATAAACATGAATAACAATCATAACCATAGGTTAGAAACTTTAGTTATAACTGTCCCCTCTGAAAAGCACACTTAAGTCTACTTCAGTATACTATATATACTAAGTAGCCGAAGGTATCCATTCTACAATTTCCCTTTCCAGTATGCGTTTTACAATTTCGTTTTTTTTTTTCAATTTTATCATTTTTTAAATTAGTGTCAATGTACATAAAAACACAACAATACAAAGCAACATTCAGTTTGAACTACTGCTAAAAAATATCGGTGGCGTCTGTTGGGATTGCAATAAAATTATCACAGATTAGCATAAATATTTTAAATATTATTAGGATGTAGGCTAATTAAATAGGATATCTGTGTTAACTGACGAATTGGACATTTAAGAGAAATAATACTATGACGAAAATCTGAAATAAAATTAAAAACATTTTTTTTTTTTAATTAGGGGATCTAACAGTTATTAGGTTGTTTAGAGCAGGGGTTCGCAAACTTTTTCTGGCCAACGACCCTTTGGCAACCAGATTCTGTCTGAGGACCCCCACCTTCAAAAAATGCCTCATCTGCCTCATTATACTGCGTTAATAATAGGAAACATGGAGAACACAGAACCTAGCGCCTCCTCGCAGACCCCAGTTTGGGAACCTCTGGTTTGAGTAATTTAGATGCATTATGAACATATGTGTAAATAGTTACATTGTGGTCCAGGCTAGGGTTAGAGTCCCCAGTAAACTAAGGCTTTTGTAAAAGGTAATGGCTGTATCTCTACTCACTTTAGTGGGTGCACATTTGTATTGACCTAGCTTGACATGTTTACAGTACATTAAAGGCTTTCTGAACCAGTTGGTAACCACTGTAAAAATACAGATAAACCATATTAAAAGTGCAAAATTCCTATGGTAAATTTACCAGGGTAGGCTTCTGTAATGGAAGTCACAGAAAGAGCATCAAAGGGGGAATATATCAAATGACAGAAATAAAATTGGATTTCTGTAATTCTGTAAGCAAATCACAAGAGTTTTTGATTTTAAGGCTTTTACATTAAGTGTAATGTTTAGCTTTATGCTGCGAACACTTCCACAGTAGATATAGCTGCAGTTTAGAGGCATACCCCGGCCGTGTTTAATCTGTGAACACTCTCTAAATAATGCAGTAGAGGTTAAGAGTCTAAAAATATGGTTGAATATTGACTATGTGCTGTTGTTTTGTTCCAAAAAGTCATTTGAGAAAATTGATACTTACCTCAGCACATCTCCTTAGAGTTCCATTGCAAACCTCATAGTCTGGTTGTTGTATACTGATCGTTTTGTTTAAAGAGTTTGGTATCGGTTTGCTTTGTAAATTCATGGCAACTCTATCTGTCCCTTATAGACTGACCTGGAAGTGTCGTAGTGGTCAAACGTGCTGCAGCACTTTGCCAAACGTTGAACAAGTGCAAACACAGGAGTTCAGAAGTGTCTTTCCGTTTAGAAAGCTCAGTTTGGTAAGTACTAGTATAACATTATTTCATGCTAAACGGAGAAAAATATTATTTAAAGCGTCATTTAATAATAATAATAATAATAATAATAATAATAATAATAATAATAATAATAATAACAAACAGTACATTGTTCATGTTATACTGTATTAATGGTGCCTTTACCAAATTAACTTTGAGTTTCTAAATGTATTGGTCCTGATGAGAAACAGTAATCGTAATGAAATGGTACATTAATGTCAAGGTCAGCACACGTACCTCAGAAGCGTTGACATTACAGTATACATTTAGTAGGGGTTTCTCGAAAATCGTCGGGGATGCGTTCTTGAAGATCTTGAATTTAGGAGAATTAATATCCATAAGAAATAATGTGAATTGCCATAGATGCGTTCCAACACCCCAGAATAAATAGAAAATGCACCCATCCAAATGTCTTTTAAACACCATAAACCACAATTAATTACAACGATAATGTCACATATAAAATACGTGTGTAACCATTAGTGTGAATGAACCTAGTATACACATAGTATTGTTGATTTTACCATGATGATACCATGATTTTACTACGTTTTAGCGAATTTTACCACATGTATAACATGATGTTACAATGTTTACCATATATGTACTATGAATTTACCAACGGTTTTCCAGGTTTTACACCTTATTTCACTGTACCAAACATTACCATTGACCATTTTAAACCTTATTTCTTACTATGGTAAACTATAACACGTTTACCATCCTACAGCACTCACATTTTTATCACAGTACACTACACTACAATCTTGTAGGGGATTAAAGTGTCACAGCTTCATATCTGACCCATGGTCTTGTATGAGATTTCTTATTATGACACTTTTAAGTTGCCTTTTACCACACCTTGTCGCTTACATATTGGGCTTGTATTTGCATATTATAAAGGCATCATAATGTAAAAACATCTTAATTACATTTGGGGCTATTTCCATGGTATGATTAATAATAATAATAATAATAATAATAATAATAATAATAATAAATATTGTAACTTATCTTTGAACATACCTACTATTATACTACATCTACCAGCTTACTTACTTTTATATACTATAACTGATGGATAATATACCTAACCTAAATTTTAATGTTACTACTTACTATATACTATAACTTATATTAACCAGCATACTACCATAAAAATAATACATATCCAGTAATAAATAATATGCAAACAGTTCTGTCACATGCAGACAAAGTTTCTTCAAATTTGTATTACTTTTATGTTTTAAAATGTCACTTAAAATTATATAGTAATTCAATTATCAAAATTAAAGTTTGTCTGCTTTTGTGTATCCACAGCTGCAGGGACAGCAGTTTCAAACTATATTTAAGCAGGTCAATATATTGAATTGGCAGAACTATCTTTTCATTTTGTAATTAGAGATTAATTAATTAATTGTCAGAGATTAATGTGTTCATTTATGTATAACAACCTATTTGGCTAGACTGGATTGATTAAAGAGACATCTATAGGATAAAAAATTAATTACAGTTAATGAAAGCCACAAAGAACATTAATAGCATTTGTATGTCAGTGTTGAGTGGCTTCATTACACCAGCCAGGCATAGACTGAAAACACAGGGTTATATAAGAGTTTGAGCACCTCCTGCCCATGATACCCATTAAGGCCCATGCCCATTAAGGCAGGACATCTCTCTCTGAGAGTTACCCGAAGATTAATAGGAATATATTAAACATAAAATGGTTTTCTGGAGTCATAATGTATGTTCTAGTTTACTATAAAATTATATCAAATAAAATTGAGCCTATTGATAAAAAAAGGTTTATTTTGAGGTGTTGATATGCAATGGTTTCACATAGCAACAGTTACTGCAGTAAAGGTCAAATAAATCTATGTGGGGAAGTCTTTGCTTTATCACTGTAATTGTAAATCAATGTTGTTGTAGACTGTTCTATAGCCATAGTTGCACAGGCACCTGAAACATCCCTATATTAGTTTGCATTTAGGAAAAGAAAAGCAAGGCATTTATCATTTTATAGTACTGTCACTGAACAACCAGAGAAAGTCCATCTACAGACCATGATCCTTGAAGGCAGAGCTGGGTTATGGAATTTATGTAAAATATTAAGTCAGTTAATGCAGACAAAAGTTCTCCTCTTTTCCTGTGAAAGACACTTGCATTACCAGAATTAGTCAATAGGGGGATCCATAGTACCAGACAAATGAAACCGTGGACCCTAATAATAAACAGTGTTGTGCTGTGATATATAAGGCATGCATTCAGTTGAACATCAGCTTTTTTAAAAAAAGAAAAAGAATATAGAAAAAATATATCGAAAAAATACAGATATCACTAAAAAATATATATATTTTAAATTTCCAAAACAATGTTCAAGCACGAGTTGATTTCAGTAATTAGCTGCTGACATGAAGTCCGTTATTTAAATCATCAAATTTAGACCTGCTCTATAAATGTGTTAATTGAATGTTTTAAGTCTTATTTGCCAGATAAGTGTGGTTATACTGATCAAAATAAATAAAAAATCCAACATTTTTTACTAGGCTTCAGAAAATTGCAATGTATTGAAATAAATTAAGCACAAATTTGTTCAATTTAGCACTTTTTGTCAGATTTTACAAGTTTTAAAGGGTTGACTTAAGACAGTCGCTTAAAGACTTAAGTGAGTGCATGCCTTCTTTATGGTCACCGCATGGCACTGATATAAATAACATTATTTAAATTAATATATTTATTGTGTCTGTAGTCATATACAGCACTGACTCAAAACCATAATAAGACAGGCTTTGCAGGGACTGTCAAGGATTGTGGCAAGAGGTTGCCTTTTCTCTTTAAAAGCAAACTGAACGAGAATGAGGAGAACTCTTTAGCAGTGCCTGTGTGTATGTGAGAATGTGGCAGAACGCAATTCAACACCATACCCAAAACTACACATCTGTGCATTTTGTTAAGCAGGTTGCTCCATCTGCAGTCCAGCTCACAGGCATACCATTACACATTCCTGCCCTGGGTTCCTGCTCAACACGCACAGAGCCATCCTCAGAGCTGTCTGGCCCTGAGCAACGTCCTGCCGCCACCCTCACGCGAGGAACTGTTCCCCTGCTTTGGCCAGCTGCTCGAGGGTCTGCGAGGAGAGCACGGCCCACACAAAAAGAGTCCCCACTGCACTGGGACCCCATCCTCAATTCATGGGCTGCGAATAAAAAGGTAGGCACTGGGCATGAATACGTCTTATAAATATTCATCCCGCACAAGGTCAATGAGAGAATGACCTCCAAAGCTACTGTGTGTTTTGCAATAGAGCGGATCTTATAAGAATACTTGTAGCCCTGGGCTTAAAGTTCCACAATGAATGCCTTCAGTTTTGTTTGTTTTTGTTTTTTGGTGGTGTTATTATTCGCTTGAAAACTCTGTGAGATGCACTCGAGACTGAACTGTAGCCGAGGCAGCAGTAGATTCTGTCAGACATGGCCGATAGATGATGTCTTTCGACTGCCTCGTCCTAGTGACACTGACTTGTAATACTTCAGACACGTCTTGTAAGGCAGCTTGTACATGTGTAGCGGTTTTCACTGTTTACACACTTGGGAGTGAGGAGTTGGGCAAGCTTGTTGAGAAGGCGAGACAAGGGTCATAAGGCTGAACAACAATACATAAATAAGTAAAGATTCTGGAAAACAAGTACTTTTACAAAATATTGCACAACTATTAATGTATTTTCTGCTTACGGTAACGTGATCAACGTCTGCAATTATGCAGTTTGTAATGAACACAATTGCTACAATAATTCTTCTGCTACACACTAGCACAGCACACTTCACATAAAGACATACTTGAGTTTGAAAAGCAAATGGGCGTTTGCTGTTTCTGACATGTACCAGGAGAGAGTTTCACCAATAGTGGGTTTTAACTGCACAATAACTCCCAATGCCAGCCAGTAGCAAGGGAATGCATATCAGAGCTTGCAGAATTATTATCATCATCATCAATATTATTATTATTATTGTTAGTATTATTATTAAAGGTCTTTGGTGGTGGTTCACATTTTAAATAAACTGCAGCAACATGGATTTTTTATGTGAAATCACTAAGCTACTTTTTTAGCAATAGACAAAGGTCTTAATCAGGATTAAAGTAGATGTTTAAAACAATCTCTATGGTTGGCTATGTTTCTCTTTCAGTAAGGTAATTCTATACAAGAAAGAACTTAGAAATCTAAAATCATTTTTATCCTTATTTTATATATTAAAAAAACTACATTTTAGAATGTTCACATTCTGAAAATCATGCTGCTTTTAAAATAAAGTGCTTTGAAAGAGAAAAGAATAACAAAGGCTTAGATTTTCTTCTTCAATACAATGGGAGACCAATAATGACTTGGTTCCAGGGGGGGGCAATGACTTTAAGGTCAACCAATTTCATGTATCAAACAGATATATTCAACACAAATTCCTCTCTGTCAGGGATTAACTCGCCGTGTCTTTTTTGTATGACGCATCATTGAAGCTTCGGTGGAGTGTGGAGCTGTAATGATACACAGAAAGACTGCACACAGAAGGTCCAAAAACAAAACAAAAAAACACACAAGAAAAAACTTCTAGCATTCTTTGTGTGATGTCTTCTACAATCCGTCTGGTCTGTGATCTTGCACATGTCTTTCTGTTATCAGAGCTCATCTCTGTTGACCCTTTTAGCCTCGTTTACTATATTAGTTTAAACCCTTTCATTTCCCCAACCTCAGACTTTACATAACTAGCCTGGTGGCAAGGGGAGTCATGCTGGAGTTATAGACATAAGAAAACATCAACAGTTTGTGTGTTGTGGCAACAGCCCCCTGACAGCATCCATAAGAAGCCATATTCCAGTTTATTTCCAACTGCCTTACTAATTGCAGCCTTTAGGTTTTTGCATTGTGAAGCAGTAGTCCGCACTAATTGAATCGTGTAGCAAAACGAGAAGAATTCATCTCCAGGTAATTGCACTAATTAAAGGATAATTGCAGACTCGGGGATACAAAAAAAGCAGTATTTACTTTTCTACCCACTTAGTATTTGTGCTAATTATCAAAGACTTGTACTTGTAACGAGGCTAGGTTATTTTATCTGTCCTGGTATCGCCACAATTATATTTGATTGCACTAGATATACTGGTCATGTACCTCAAACTATTCAGACCCATTCATTTGCAGCTGAAAGCCCTTCAGAGTTTGGTCTTTTTTCTTGGCCACTACAGAGATTGATAAGATGTATGAATGCAATTACCATACCTTAAACGATCAATCAATCAAATAGCTTTATAATGGAGCCTTTTGCAATAGAACCCAGTCCAATCACTCGGGATGGGTTATAAATGTTTTTTACAGGTTTATTTATTGAATGTGTATGTATGTATTTATTTATTAACAACATGGAGTGAATTCATTTTTCATAGTGTTGATTTATGTGAGGTGATTAAATGTCTCTATTTTTGAGATATAAATCAGTTAATAAGATCCCATCCTCACCCTATTATTCAAATTAATAAGCACCTACCAAGACCAGGATTGAAACAAATGATCAGATACAAAATAAATAAATAAACAATATTAAAAATAATAATAAAAATATTAGTCCATGTTAATATACATAACACAGTAGCAGCTCAGATAAAATATGAAAAATGTTCTCAGTGAGAGATCTACAGAAAGACACAAACATTTCCCGGCAGACAGTGAAACGTCACTGTTGTCGCCTTTTTGTATAAATACTCATCATTATCAGAGGACCTGAGGTTTTGGTCAAGCACAGTGCTCCATGGGTTTTTTTTCCTGTCCTTGGCTTGTAAAGATCCGGCGCTTTTCTCTCTTCGCAGCTTCTGCATGAATTCACATATTAGAGCAAAGTGGACTAATGAGCCACAGCACTGACCGGCGATGGTAATCCATCAGTCATCCACCATACCATAGGTTAAAAAGAAAAGTAATTCGGATGATTAATGTCCGGTAAAATACTATTGGAAACATTCAGTTCCACTACAAGCTCAATAAAGCAGCTGAGGAAATTGGACAACAAGAGCAGACAAATGGCTGCCCTGCTGCTAAATGAACTGCTGTTGAGTGGATATTAATTCCAGTAATTTTACTTCAGGGAAACAACAACTCTCCCTTTGTATGTGCAGTCCTGTGTTTCACCTTTCCTGTAAGGATAAAGCCGCTGGCTGGGCCTTCTGTGAAAAACAACTTTCAGCGTGTGTCGAGAGCCTCCCAACAATGGGGGCAAGCAGCCACACAGCTCCTACTTTCAGTGGGGGCAGCAGCAGCATTCATTTTTAACCTTTTTACACATATTTCCGAGGTCAAATATGTGACAGTGGCTTATAATTGCGTGTCAGGCACCATAGCAGGTGATGACTGATGAAGCCAGTAGATGTAAATTGCCCATTAAGAATTTTATGAGGACTTCCATTCACAGAAAAACTTATTCATTTTCTCTTCTTTTTGGTAGCTTAAGTGTTGCCACATACCATATCGCTTAATTGCGATCCAATTATATGTAATTAAATTGGTGATCAGTGAACAATCCCTCATTTATCACCAAATGTCACCAAACAAGATTATTAATAATTGTGTATTGTAACAAGCTTGTATCTTAAGTAGTACCCTCTTTATAGCCCAACATCTCACAATGAGCATACATTCTTAAAGTGTAAGCTGTGACAATGTTACTGAAACAGCTGTGGGGGGGGGGGGAATTATTTTTTTTAATTATGTTTTACACATAATGGTTTCATTCAATAAATTTTGATTTTAAAAAAACTAAACAACTCCCCCCCCCCCTCCCACTTATGCTGATAGTCTTACTGGCTAGACTGGAGGATTTTATTTTAAAACTCAGTAGTATGATTTTCTTAAGAATTTAGCTCCAGTGACAAACTGCCCCCTACAAGGCAAGCACAAAATACTGGTCCTTTCCATACTTTTGATGATTACAACCTGAGCAACTGCTTTTAGAACAATGGGAGGAATGGAAATACAATCATATAAATTCAGCATTTTGTTTTTCTCACCAGTTTGTATTCTTTTGTTTAAATGTTCCCCTTTTTATCACTTATCACTGATGAAAGGCAAAACTGATGTCTGAACAACACACTTGAAAAGCCTTAAAGGTTTTCCTGTCATAAAACTCAGGTCAGCATGCCAATAAAATACCAGGATTATGGTTATATTACAGTGGACTGTGCATAAAAACATATTCAATTAGATAGTGACTGTTAATAATGAACTATGGTGCACAGTTTTCTTAAACCACCCTGACTTGTGTTGAGAATGCCAGCTGATTCTGCTAGCTAAGGATTTTAATATTTTCTCCAGTTATTAAACAAATAATAATAATAATATAGGGAAATATTGTGGATTTACTATGTTTTTATGGAAAGAGAGTTGACATCTCTGTGATGGCAAAAATGCAGAAGAATATTTACTTTGTTGGACATATTTTGAGAAGACGTTTGGTCAATGGAAAGCTTAACATAGCCTGACAGTCTCCTTCCACTTGTGTCTCACAGTTGCAGTTTTCTACACATTTAAATATTTCTATGCCTCTTTTGGTGAAGCTGCACTTATCAGAATAATATGCTTTTATTGGAGACTATAAGGAGATGAAAGAAATAAAATAAAAGATTTAGAAACTTTTAGTGTCACAGCAAATAAACAATAAGCTGAGAGATGGGTTGCACATGGAACTTTCCCACTCTGCATAAAAGATGGGCTTTGTGGCACTTAACCTTCTGCAAAACTTTCGCTGCCTGCATGCTGTGAATCCACATCCATAGTCTAAAGGAAGAAATAATAGTGTGGAGGTGAACAAAAAAAGTCAGCCTCTCACTCTGTATAATTGAATTTTCCACTCGGCAAAGTCACACAGCCTACCTCCCTGGCACACGTGGCGGTGACAGCTTCTATCCCAAGCTTTGGCGACCAAAAATGAGTCTGAGAGGAAGAGAGAGAGAGAGCATGTGTATGTGCTTGTGTGTGGGTGCGATGGGAAGAGTGAAACTGACCCAAAAAGCATAATGAGAAACATTCGATGAAAGGATATGAGCAAGAAAGGGAATGGGAGAGTAAATCGTGAGGGAGCAACAGGAGTTAGGGGAGTTGTGAAGTTCTATCATCCTCCGTTATTTGTGTAATTCATTTTCTTAAGTAGTCTTGCCTAAGTTTGTTTACATAGTTTTCCTTTCCCCCTCATACTTGTAGTTGATAATAATTGAATTGATTCTAAATTGGTTTATAGAACAGATTTGTATTTTCTTGCTGTGCATTTTTCTGAATTTGTATTTATTTAAAATGCACAAATGGACTATATAAGTTCACACTTGAATTTTGGCAAACTTGTATATATTTTTTATAACATATAATTGTTACACTATAACCATGGAAGAATCCATATCTTACGTAAAAATATGTGGTTTTATGACATTTTTTTTTTTAACTAGCAAACTCGATGCTGTACTGCTTTTGGCAGTTTAACCAATGGGCCATGCTCATACTACTACTTGCCAGAGATCTCTCAGAAGATAATGTCCTAACTGACACTTGCCTGAGGTGTGTTGACATGAAACCTCTGGAAAACAAAGGACTCGGGGAGTGAATCAAGTCTAATCTGATTTATCTGGCACACTCTGAAAACTCCATCAAGAAAGCAGCTTGTCTCATAGGGAATTCCTAGGGGTTTGTATTGCCATTCACTTGGACACAAAAAGGCGCAACAGATGAAATGATCAGTGTGAGGTGTGCTTGGGGCCTTTATGGATATGCACCAAAACACCTTCCGACAGCATTCCCGCTCTTAAGCAAAGACAATAGCAGGGTCCCTGTGTGCTGATCAATATACTTTCACCTGTCACTGGCTTTAGATCTCTCAATCTCTGGGACGTGGGGGGGTTTAAAAAGAATGACAGAGAGAATGGCATTTGGTTTGATTAGTCGTTTGAAGGACTATTTTCAGCAGAAATGAGCAAGCTCCCACCCCAGGGCTATTGGAGAGCGGTCACCCAGTGTCCAGGAGAAAGGGAGCAGTGTCTGGGCTGTGTTTTGGTGGGTGGGGTATGATTGATGTAGGCCTTGAGTTCTGCTTGGCCAGCAGTCCACAAGCTGGTGTGCTTCAGCAAACAGGAAGACACCAACTGAGGTGCCCAGCTTGCCTCTGCCCACCAAGCCCTCAGAGTGTGCAGGCAGCATAGAAAATACATTGGGAGGCTAAAGGTTAGAGAAGCAGCACAAAGGAATGCCAAAGGAAGTCTTGCTGTGTGAGGGCAGGCCTTAAGACAAGAGGAAAGGGCTCATTTGTGATGATGAGGACCAAGGCAGCAATTAACCATGTAGCTTCTGCTGGTTGCCAAGAGTCTGTGAGGGAAGGAGATTTTGCTTGGAAGCTGTAACCTTAAAAGACCCTGTAGAGAAAGACCTGTACAATTGGAGAAAGTGCTGACTCACAGAGCGGAGCAAAAAAGGCACATTCTCTGTGTTTTACTTTCTGTGTTTCACATACATAATGAAAAGGCAAAAGGAGTTAAGAATTAAAGAGCCTTGGAGAGAATGTTGCAGTAGGCAATACAGAGACAATGGATTGTGTGGAAGAGCCAGAGGCCTGTGTGGTTCTGCATTTGTGCCAACAGCTATAATGAGTCATAATGCACAGGACATACTCTCTCTCACACACACACATATGCACACGCACGCACGCACGCACGCACACACACACACACACACACACAGTGGTAAATGCACACTAGATTCTGAAGGACGACAGGACTATGAACTTTGACAATGTACATTAGATAAAAAGAGGTTTTCACACATCCCTATTCGTTTTGGTGGTGCAGTGATTCAGAACCAAGTTTTGAAGTTGCCAGCTGACACTGGCACCATCTTTCTCTGCGCTGATCTGTGTATCCGACCAATATAACAGACTGTTAAAACTTTCCAACAATGGAACGATATCTCTTGAAAAATGATACGTTAAATCCGTATTTAAATTTTTTTGGGGAGCGATGTGGTTGAGAGCATTTAAACGAACCTTGGCATCACGCAGCTGTGATGCTTGTGTGAAATCAAAATGGAAAAGGAAGGAGCAATGAAGCATAGAATGAATGTAGCTCCCTTAAAATTATTGTTGTTCTTTTCCTTTGTAATCATGATATCAAGTGGCACACTACACTTTGGTTTCCTACGGGAGGGGGTTACGCAGGGACATCTTTCAGGCACTTATCCATGAAAAACAACTGCTTTGCAAATAGATTTACATACAAATTGAACATTTGAGAGACACATGAATAGTCTGAGGGTCTCTAACTGTACTCTCATTTATTAATGTCATATGTTTGATACCTGTCTGGCAAAGGCATTTAAAAACAAATGAACAATTTTTGTCTTCATCCAGCTGAGCCCAGACTGAATTTTTGTTTAATACTGTCAGTAGGCAGGTGCAGACTACTATATATTAGAATATAGAATATTAGAATATATATATATTTGTTTGGTTTTTACTTAATTATATGTAATGATGTCTTTATTTGGTTGAAGAAGCCATATGAGCTACAAACAGCTTCCTTACAGGGGAGAGAGTGAGAGAGTTACAGTTATACAGTTGTACTCATTTTGGTACTAGTATATAAATTCCAGGTCACACACAATCGTAACTCAGGAAAATAGTCAGTAAACTCAATCTTTAACTGAATAACTGATGCTACCAAATATGTTCTGCCAATAGCTTTTCTTACAGTTTTTGTATTTAAATCTGAACATGTATTAGGCCTAAAAAAAGGAAGTCTTCTTAATTATGAAGGCAAAAGACATCTTTTACAACAGTCTCAGGCTGATTGTATGACCGGGGGTGGGGGTGATTGTAGATCTCTATAGACAGTGTGGCATACTGGTAGTCAGAAAAGGCAACCTAAAATGATCAGACGGGTGACAAATTAAAGGAAAAAACAACATAAATTGTCTCAGTAAGGTGTTTGGCCACCATGAGCCACCAGAACAGCTTCAATGCACCTTGGCATAGATTCTACAAGTCTCTGGAACTCAACTGGAGGCTTGGAACACTGATCTTCCAAAAGATATTCCCTCATTTGGAGGGTGGTGGAGAGTGCTGTCTAACACTTCAGTCCAAAATCTCCCATAGGCGTTCAATTGGGTTGAGATCTGGTGACTGTGAAGGCCATAGCATATGATTTAATATCATATTCATACTCATCAAGCCATTCAGTGACACCTTGTGCCCTGTGGATCGGGGCATTGTCATCCTGGAAGAGGCCACTCCCATCAGGATAGAAATGTTTCACCATGGGATAAAGGTGATCACTCAGAATAACTTTGTAATGATTTGCAGTGACCCTTCCCTCTAAGGGGACAAGTGGACCCAAACGATGCCAGGAAAATGTCCCCCACAGCATAACAGACCCTCACTGTAGGGGTCAAGCAGTCAGGCCTGCACTGTTCACTTGGTGTATGCCACACATGCACTCCCCCACTTGTCGATAATATGGTGAAGGATGACTCATCTGACCATATCATTTTTTTTCCACATCTCTGTAGACCAGTGCCTATGGTGCCCCAATAATGACCCCTCTTTCAAAGTCACTTAGATCCTTTCCTCTTGCCATCTTGGTCCAAAATTGAGGTCAACTGGGCCTGCTCAGCATTTTTATACATGACACAGAGCATGTAGGATGTTAATTACTTAATTGTATCATGCAGTACACCTGTTTGGAGGCATCTGCATTTGTTATGTTCCTCCACTCATTTATTCAGGTTTTTCCTTTAATTTGTCACCTGTCTGTATATAACCCATTACTAACTTGTTAAGATGCATCTGTAAAATTGAGTCGAACTGTGCATTTACATCAAATTGTTGATCAAAATATAAAGCAGTGGAATAACTTAAACTTAAAAGAGGTGTTATTGGTTAACCTGTCATCAGTTTAAAGGTTTAAGTGCTTCTTCACTTACACAGTTTAACAATCACTAACATACCATCTGCAACCTATACAATATAACAACATTAGAAATATAAGTATAAGAAATGTGTTTGAGAGGAGTAAATGTCACTTCAGCGTTGGTGACTAAGATGTTGTCGCGGATGAAAAACCTATCCAGCACACTGACATTTTATTTAGGACTTCTATGTCTTTTGGTTCATTACTTCCTGCTGTTGACTTTTTCAATTACCAAGGCTTTATGAACTCCTACGCAGTCCTGTGAAAAGCCATATTATTTGCTTAGTAATCAAATCCTCCAGTTCCTTAGAAACAAATTGATTGTGCACAATATAACTTCCTACAGTACACAGAATTGTATTATGTGCCTTTCAGTCTCTCTCCATAATAAAAAGGGTATCATTCAACAATGTCAAATTACTTTAGCCTTCAGCACACTTAAAACCTATTTTTTATTACACAGAGCAACTAAAATTAAGTTAACTGGGGTTCCCAACCCAGAATCATAACCATACCATTCCTAGATATATGGAAATATCACTGAAATAATACTTCTTGTGAGACGCATACAATCATTTCAAAAGCATATTATTTTTTCATGTGTTATGCTATTATGTCCAACACCAACGATGTGTAAAATTGGAACTAAACTGAGAGTATAGGTAAAGTATCTTTCATATGTGTCAGTATTGTCTCATTATCGGCTTTTAACACGTAAAAACAATCATTTTGGGAACTGCCATAGTTATTATTATTATTATTTTTATTTCTTGGCAGATGCCCTTATCCAGGGCGACTTACAACATAAGTGCAAACAAAGTGCAAAAATACAGAGAAGTACAAGGCATCAATCATTATAAATTCAACTTTAGCTAAAACATAGCAATTCAAAAGAATACATTTTACAAATTCCAATTTACAATTTACACAAGTACAGTAAGAGACTTCCTACATTCTGGACGGTGAAAGCTAAGTGCTGTCAAGATGTAGGGTTACAGACGAGGGCTATGGGAAAGGGAGCAAGGAGGAAAACAATAGTTGTGCTACAAGACTCATGCTGGTGGGAGAATGAAATGGAACCGAAAATCCGAAGACTTTTGTGATTCTCACCTGAGTTTGAGTCTTTACTGTTAACCAAAGGGGCAGCCAGAAGAGGGCAACCTTTTTCTAGTAATAAAGAAGTCAACTGCACTGCCCCCCTGGCATTTCCCTCCCTTTCACTTCCCCAGTCCGTCCCACTCTCCCCTCTCTCCCTCCCTTCCCCACGTCACAATCACTCCCACCAGCCTTAACCTCCTCCTTAATCCCTCCTCCCCCGGGTCTCCATGGCAACCGCTCAGACAAGCAGGTGACCCTTTGACAGGGAGCAGATGGTGTCCCGTGGAGGTAAGCGAGGCCAGACAATACCACCATATTGATCATGTTGCTCCTCTTTCTCCAACTTCATTCTGAAGTTTTCTCCCCACCCCAGTCCCCTTTGCCCCCCCTCCCACCTCCTCTCAGTGCACACTTCCAACAGCTCGCCAGACAGGCCCTGTGATGCCTAAAGAAGCCTGGCCTGGGAGGGAGAGTAGGCTGCGATAAACAACGAGGCCTGGCTCCCTCTCTGTCTGCGTCTCTCTCTCTCACACTCTACTGTGCTTTCAGACAGAGAGACCCCTCAGTGGAGGCATGAAAGCTCTGGAGAGCCATTCACTGATTTACACTAACTTCATAGCTGTCACATAGATTCATGACCAAGCCAGGCCATGAAGACTGAAGGGGTGAGGGGTGTGTGTGTGTGTGTGGTGGGGGGTTGTATGGACAAGGAGGACTTATGGGGAAGTAAGAAAACAAGAGAGTGCATTTTGCCTTGGTTTCTATGTGTACTGTCTGCAGGTGTTTTCTCAGCCTTGGCTACAGTAACTCACTCTAAAGTAGCTTTTTTTTTTTTTTCTAACCCAACCGAAGATAAAGTACAAGTCCACCCCCTCCCCTCTATCGCTCTCTCTTTTCTACTTCTTCTTCAAACTACTGAATAATCCACAAACAATGCCATGCTACAAAGCAGTCTGAACTAATGTCACAGTGCTGCCAGCCTGGAGCCTCACAGAGGGCTACTTGTTTCTTCGTTTTTATGGAGATCAGTAAATGCATGTAGGACATTGCGTCCAGGTTTTAGAACAAGTGGCAAAGAAAGTGTGCACCACAATGAGGCCTTTCTTATGCATTTAGAGCCCTGTGCCCACAAACACCTGGGTCTCACAATGGGGAGAAAGAGTGCCTATTGTCTCCAAGTTGCACTACGTATATCAATACTTTCCCTTGGCTCGATTGTTGGCGACGTCCACATTGAAGGCGGACTCTAATATAAAGATGCACAGCGAGGAGTTATTGAAAGCTGTCCTCTTTTCATAGATTTACTAATAGGTACCTATTGAGCAGAGCAAATGTTTTTTTAAAGTTTTGCAGAGCAGCAACAGTCTCCGTATGTGTTGCTTGACAATGTTGCTTCTAACAGCTAGCCCCCCCACTGAATTTGTGTGGGATGGATGCTATTAAAAAAAAAAAAAAAAAAAAAAGAATACTTTAGCAATAGAGTCTCAACCGTAAGAACAGAGTTGTTACTTGAAAGACAAATAATAAAACATTGGACACATTGTTTTTAGTGAATAAAACAATATGAATCTCTGAATCTGTGAGTATTTATAGGTGATTTTAGGCTTTGTTAATTGAGACTATCAGTAACAATATACTGGACAGTAGATATATTCCATGACACTTTGATACATCTTCAATTAAGTAATTCACCACATTTCTGATAATATTAATAAATATAACAGTAGTCGATCAGTTTTGTATTAGGTTCAGCCATTCCACACCATTTTTGTGACCTGACTTTTTTTTTCCCCTTCCTTCTCTGTGTGCACATTTTCCTCCTCACATCGCTGTTTATACAGTTCAGATGAAGTCTGCTCATTTAAAAAACACAGCTCACTCTCCCTTGGGAGATTTTTTGGGGTTTTGTTTTTGTTTGTGTGTTTCCATACAAAACAAAACCAGGAGCAGAGATTTAAAGGCTGTACGTTCAGAGCTGTTGAAAGGGCTGGTTATCTCTCTCTTTCAGCATGGTGCCCAAGCACAGCCACACAATACCAGAGCATGAATGTGACTAGTTCTCTATGATAATCTGCAAAAAGGGAAAACACTCTACCCACAGATTAAAAAGGATACCCCCCCGAAAAAGCCCCTGTATTTTACTTCCTATGAGCAAAAGCTGAACGTTTATATTGTGATACAAATCCCCTTGTGTAGCTCCTAGATGTTTTTTATTTTAAATGAATACAAGTACATTTTTACAAATGTACAAGTTTTCCCCCAATGTCTATGTGTCCAAAACATTGTGAAACATATAGCCCTGTTATAGATGGATCTCTTTTCATATTACACAAAGCAAGTTACTCTGATTTGGTCTAATTGTCATTATTTAGGGATTTCTTTGCTATCTTGCCGTCACACATTCACAAAGCCAGCATGTTTTGGTTTCGGCTCTGCCTCGGGCTACTTAATTTTGACCTCTTATCCTCCTAGGCCACTACAAAGAGAACCACTCTGCAACACTCTAGTAATGATTTCATGAACATTATTTCTAGAGCTATTATTATTTTCCCCCCAACTTTGAACTAGCATAACCGATTCACATTTTCTCAGTTTTGAAATTGTTTTTTCAACTCTACTGGCGCTAATAATTGCAAGCTCTCCAAAACAACACATAAAATGTTGTAGTTATTCTTAAAATCCTATTCCCATTTATATATTTTTTATTAACGTCGTTGTAACTTGTCAGTAAATGTTTTGGAATGCAACATAACTGAAATAACTCTGCAGTGTTCATACCTAATAGTGCAAAGACTGTTCTTCTATATGGGATTACACCATTGGGAAAAGCAATTAGCAGAATCTTGAGATTGATTATAGACAGGGAAATTCCAGCAATTTTCCATGCTTCCATAAAACAAAAGATCCTTTTAGATGTGTGTGAAAAGTCTGAATATGAAATATAATTGCCAGAATTCTGATGGTAAATGACTGAATGCTGTAGTAGGTTGTGTTCTGTTCCCAGTACAGTATAAAGCTACTTTTTGAGCTCAGGCACAGGGTATGTACTTTGTGAACCCTGCGCAGCATGGCAGTGACTAATGGAGAAATGTGGGGACCATATTGCGGGGCATGTTTTACCAGAGTGCTGACAGATTAATAGGAAGGGTAAATAGCAGCACACTCATTGTCGGCACAGTGGGCATTTGGCAGGATTGACTGCTGCCAGACTTTGTTGTATTTGCGCAGGGGAAGCCTGGGCAGGTCCTGCTGAGGAGGCCCAGCCCAGGTCACAGGCCTTTGTCTTTCATCCCCATCCCTAACAATGGCCCTCTCAATGTACGATGGCTTTACCCCCTCTACCTCCCCTTAAGTTATGCAGTTCCAGTACTTAGAAAGCTTTTCAGACAAATGGTCTAATCTGGGCCGAGTTTGCCATGGTGTGTCATTACGAATGCTTTTTATAACCTTCATGCTGGCTGTGGGTGACGCAGGAAGACATTCTGTGTTGTTTTCTGTGATTGTGTTTGATGCATATGTTTATTTGTGTGCTGTTCTTGTGGTGTCAGGGGCTGTTATTCCATTTTTGTTTTGGACAATACATTAGATTCGTTGCACCTTGTATCCCTATTATTATTATTATTATTATTATTATTATTATTATTATTATTATTATTATTATTATTATTATTATAATAAATACCTGGTCTGATGTTTTGGACACCAAGAAAAGGGTTCTACATTATGCAGATGATATTGTGAAGTTTTGTATCATCCCAAAGTATAAGACACCATTAAACATCAAATGGTGGCTCTTTCTCTTATAGACATGATGAGACTAGAAAATCAGTTTAATACATATTTCCTGCAGTTAAGTCTTAAAATGTTCATTAAATGAAAAGAATAGTGCTGAATTTTCACTGGAGAATTGCTTTTGATTTTGAGTAGGCAAAACTTGAACATTTGTTTTTAGATAAATTAGTTAATGGCTTAACTAAGCTGAAGGAGAATTAAATATACTGAACAAAAATATAAACGTAACATGTAAAATGTTGGTCCCATGTTTCTTGGGCTACATCATCAAAGATGCATCTATTTACATCCCTTTTAGTAAGCATTTCTCCTTTGCCATGATTATCCATCTAGCTGACAGGTGTGGCCTATCAAGAAGCTGATTAAACAGCATGATAATTACACAGGTGCACCTTATGCTAGGGACAGTAAAAGCCCAGTCTAAAATGTGCAGTTTTGTCACACTACACAATGCCACAGATTGGCATGCTGACTGCAGGAATGTCCACCAAAGCTGTTGCCAGATAATTGAATGTTCATTTCTCTACCATAATCCACTTCCAACATCATTTTAGAGAATTTGGCAGTACATCTAACCGTACTCAAAACCGCGGACCATGTGTATCCACGCCAGCCCAGGACCTCCACATCCAGCTTCTTCACCAGCTGATGAAATGGTGGGTTTGCACAACCGAAGAATTTCTGCACAAACTGTCAGAACCATCTCAGGGAAGCTCATATGTGGCTCATAATCATCACCGTGGTCCTGACCTGACTGCAGCCAGCAGTGAATCACATGCTCCCTCAAAACTTGAAACTTGAAATCCATAGATTAGGGCCGAATTAATCTATCTCAATTTACTTATATGAACTGTAACTCAGTAAAATATTTGAAATTGTTGGATTTACATAAAAATGCCTGATACAAAAGTTTTTGGAGCCTCTCCAAGTCGCAAAATGCAGAAATGGCATGTTCCTCAATACTCAGCCCTGATTTACTACTGTGTATACATCGACATGATACATTTCTGAAAAGCATCCTAGCAACAGATATAGGGGCAGTTGTGTTACCAGTGAACACTGCAGAGAAAACTGTTTTTAAAAAAGCAGGTAAAAGCAGGTAGACTGCAGGTGAAATTCTTGCCATAATCTCCCCTCTTGTTTCTTGTGTTGAGCCAGTAGTGCACAATAATGAACAAATCGGAATACTTGTGTGCCCCGCTTTCATTTGGAGTATTCATGAGTATTTTAAAAGTTTAAACTGCATAATCCTGCCAAACACCAGAAACGTGATTTCACCTTGAGTGACAGCAGTGTAGTTTTGGGATTCCCATTCAAAATGACTGCCCCTGGGGTGTCATGTAGTTTTGTGTCACTTCCTCCCTGAACATAATGTGATTAAAGTGCTCTCTGTGCTTCAGACTCCTCCCATCAGAGAGTGAGTTTGGAGAGCTTTTGTAACCATCTGTAGTTTATGGAAGTCAGAGGAGCACTTTCAAATGTTCTTTGTCTTGTCAGTAGTAGACAGGACTTAAGGCTGCCTGATTCTGTACTGTTCTGTCACTTTAATCAAGCCATTTGAGCCTTGTTTTATGCCTGTTGTCAATAGCAGTTGTGTAGGTAGACTAAGTTCAGGTGCAATGTGTAGTTTTGGCCAGCTATTGATAGGTATAGGATTAAAAGGCTACAAATTAAATTATTTGAACACTGAATGTGCATTTCAATGGTATAGAATAACCAATACTGATTATTCAGCAATTCCCAACATGTCTCTGAGCTAAAACGCCTGCCACAACCCAAGAGAGACTGAATACCTTTATTATTGGGATGCTTTGTGTCCCTAGGAACTACTAACTTCAGTCTTCCAATGGCATAGCCTGGTTTTGAACTGGGTGTCAGGTTCCAGTGGTTCTTATAGGCTTTCCATTGATGACTGATTTAACACCTGGAATAAATGGGTGATATGACCTCAATTAAGATCTGATTGGAAATAAAAACTAGAAACTACACTGACCTGTGAAACTGGATCTGCCCAGGATCTATCCTGTGGGGAGTTACCAGTTGGGACTCTCAGGGTATTATTTTGAATTATTTCAATGAATGCTCTCTACAATGTGAAATATTTTCTTCCATTTAGAGATATTGTTATTATTAATACTAGTATTATTATTCATCAGCTACAGGTGTCTTTGTTATACACAGCACAGGAGGAACACCACTTTACACTTACTGAGCCCTAACAAAAATTAAAAGAAAACTCTTTAATTATATTCAAGGCATTTATGTCATGGACAGAGAAGTTGGAAAAATTTGCAGTAATAATAACAAATTATGATAAAACTTGAGGCTCTTCTTTGTTCTTTAACCACTAGATGTGTGTCCTGTACTCTACTGTACACACATATTAGCTCTCTGTCAGTCTAAACACTATTAAACTGCCCCAGTGTCTTGTCACCATTGGTTACGCTGCTGTTAATTTCTAAAAGGGGCTTGTTAATATTTTACAGCAGATAGCTTCTTTTTTTTTCGCCCTCCCACCCCTCCTTTCAAGATGGAGTGTGGGACGAGGCCAAAAAATCCTGATCCAGAGCAACTAAGTGGGGAGAGACGCACTCATCTTAATGATTCATGATTGGAGAGGCTGATAGACTGCACTGTTTCCATAGAGCCAGCCCATATATTTCCCTTTAATGTAATTAGGCCCCGAGATTTATGAATACAGCAGGCCACAACTTGATCCATGTTCATTTTCAATTACTGCACTGAAAAGCCCCAGTCCAGATGTCTCTATTTACAGCATTCAAATGGCCGAGATGAGAAGCTCTGGGGGAGTGTCCAGGGTTGACACACTTGTTAATTCTTCACTGGGAGCACTCTGCAGAGGTCTTGGCTTTGACCTTCGCTGAAAAAGATGAGGTCCCCAGGAGCAAGTGCATCAATGATTTGGGAGACCGACTCCATGACCTGCCGGGGTCACGCGCTCTGCTTTGTAGGTATTTGTTTGCAGAAAAGGAAGGTCAGCCCGTTTTTATTCTGTGGTTACAGTTTTCAGGGCTGAGAGGGGAAAGAGGCTGCAATAGTGAGGCCAATGTGAGTTCTATGTCAAAGAAAGGCACACAAAATAGAAAAGGCTGGATTCCCTGACTACTGCTGACTATAAAAGACTCCGATTATGCTACGAAGGACAACTTTCATGGTGCACTTTAATGTGATTTATGATACAGTAAAAGTACTCTTTTATTTCATTTGACATCTGTCAACACTAACATTTTACTGTGTATTAGGTGAAAGATTTATATGAATAATAATTTAAAAAAGTTTATTGTCTTATTAAAAACATTTGAGAACCTAGTCAGGGGTTTCATGTATTTGTATGGATTCTATTGCCCAAAATTACATTACATAAAATCAACTTATAGGGCAAAGCATGTGAAACAAACATCAGCACCCAGATTTTAAATTAACACTTATGTATGAAGACTTCTGTATTTTCAAAGTGTAGTACTTTATTATAAATTGTGTTTTTAATTCTGTTAATTTTTATTTAAAAAAAAGACATAACCCCGCTCGATTAACATTTAGCTTTTTATTCTGCACTTTGATTATTATTGTATTTTTTGGTGTTACATGAAACTGAAAAAGTCATTTTTTAATTTGTTTTATGAAAATCTCAAAATTTGCAACACTTTGAGCAAATTCTCCATTAAATTGAAAGCGATTACAACTCCCTACATCCAATGATTTCCAACAGTATGTTTTAACTTCAAAAGGTAAAAAATATGATGACATGCTTTTAAAGCATTGTACAACAACTGCTTTACAGAACTTAAAGAACATGTAACTATGAGTGAACACAGGTTCTGGACATTCTTTTACAGATTGACTGGCTATGTGAGTAGAACTTGACATCTTATGGTTGCCATTAGAGTAAATATATTTTCTTTACTATTTCTCCAAAATTCACCAGTTTTCTTTTCTGAGAGGTTGAAGTAGAGGCAGACTTTTCTCTGGTTTAAAATTAACCTCTCAAAAATGATTAACCATAATAATCCAGAGCCTAAAGGGATAGAAACAAGAACTTTTCCTTCCCACACATGGAATGCATGAGTGAATTTGTTAGTCATTTACATTTCTGTTGGCGTACGTCCTTGTACCCTTCTAAGCATTGTGAAAGTGAGGAATAACATGTACGGCATGACCCAGACTAGGTGACGTTCTGAGGAAATTAGCAGAGCATCCATGTTGTGTTGTTGGGAACCAAAACGGGTGCCTGCACCCAGGAATGGCTTGAATGTGTCGCTTGGCAGGTACAGAACCTCTGTGTTTAAGGGATGTCTACAGGGTAAAAGCCACACTCGGGAGGGTCGGCCTTTTACGACTTCTGCTCCCCATGCAACCCGCCAGCAACTCTACAACAAGGAACTTCATAAACATACAGTAAGTTCATATATCAACATGAAGAACATTCATTTGGCTCATTAAGAGTGCTCACTACAGATTTATTTAATTACAGATCTGACCGTATTATTACATATTCCAGAATATATTTTGGAATAGCTTTGTGATTGGTCAACTGAAGGAATCATGAAAGGCATGAAAGGCCAGTGGGGGGCTGTCAGGCTTTGTCCAAGCACCTTCACAGAAAGAAGGAATATTTTAACACTATGGCAGAACGTGCTGTAAATAATTTTCTGAGACAAGGCTGAAAATAAACAATTCTGGTTCCCACTGATGTCCCCTAACCAGTGTGGCCAGCATTTTAGATCCAGATTTTAGGTGTGAAATGAAAGACAGTAAAATCTATCTAATTCATAATTTCTCTGTATCTAATTACTGCATCTAAAGAGAGCTTTGCACATTGCAGAGGGTGACACAAATTTATTTGAAAAGATTTTTAGTATTAGATTAATTATTTCTGGATGTTTGGAAACTTAGCCACTCATGTTCCGATGCCTGAGTAGAATACTAATTGTTCTGTTTTTTCAATCTTGTTTTTATTTTTCACAATTCTGGTCTTTGAAGTTCTCGGGGTACAAATGGTTTTGTTGTAGCTAAGCTCTTAATTATTTAACTTGCTTTCCAACATGATGCTGTCAGTAAACACCTTGACTGTCATTTTCCCCTCTTTGGCAGTCTTTACCTCTTTCAAGGTTCGACCACTTTTGACTTGTGTGATCGTAATCAGAGCACAATGGTTATGATCTCTCCACTTCTGCTCCTTTTGCTTTGACACCTTTGTGTCTCTCCACTGCTTGCTTTATTCTGAGAGCTACATCAGAGCCAGTCCCTCACCCAGTAGTCTGTATGTGATAGAACCTCCAGAAAAGGCCTAGGGGAGAGCTATAATCCAGTTTGTTTTATACACCTCCTTAAATTGCCAAGTTCTCCACAAAAACATATTCATTATTTGCGAAGCAGGACACTTGTTCAATGAAGGGAAGGAGGATTCTAGAAGGCGGACGTGTTCATTTTGTGCATTAATGATCTCCAAATGTATTAATGCACAAAATATCTTCTCTAGCAGGATGCTTCTGGCCTAAATCAATTCACTTATATGGGCAGGATACACTTTTCAGACCAAATGTTCCTGATAGTCCTACTCTGTTCAGACCAAGTGCCACTGATAGTCCAATGTTGGCTGTCATTTCTCCTAATTTCTCAGACATATGATACAGTGGTTTGACGTTATCATGTTGGTCCTCATCTCAAATTATTTTTCTCCTAACTTGGTTACAATACAATTGCTATGGGTCACCTTTGCTGCATCACCAAGAGATACTAAATTACTTTTATTAAAAGAGATATTAAATTACATCCTACTTGCTTCTAACCCATAATTACATGGTGAGGAGTCATCCCCCCCTCCCCCCTCTATTGAATTTAATTATCCACCTTTCTTGAAAAGCTTTCTGGTGAACATGGGCAAACTTCAGGGCTTTGTTGTAGCATTCAGCTGGCTGTCTTTAAAGTCAAAAGATCTACCCAACTTTGTACCCTAATGAATTTTAAGCAGTTTAGCAAGTTATTTATGGATATCACGGCGATCTAGCCATTGTGACAGCAGAGTCCAGCCAGTGCCATAGTTTTGTCCCATGGCTCACCCCTGACTATGTGGACTCAAACAGCTGTAACATTAACTTTTGCTCATCCTATTGTCATAGACCAAGCAGTTATATTGTGCTGATTGCTATTAAATTAAAGCAGAAAGGATGATGGACAAATGGGGAGTCCGGTGTGCCAGCAGGGATCTTCTTAGGCTTTTTTTGACTTGTTTCAGGGTCACAAAGTCATTGCAGTCACCTGACCTTTTGTAAAGCTCCTGACTGCCATGATATGCAGGACCCTTCTTTGGAAGAACTTAATTAAAGACAATTGCGTTTTCTTGCTAATATTAGCGGTTGACTTAATCCAGGCCTTTTTCTTATGTGTGTGTGTGTGTGTGTGTGTGTGTCTTTTTGTTTTCTTTAAAATGTTATCATCCAACTCAATGAAGTAACTAATTCCTTTTGTTTAGCACTTAAAGGTTTGGCATCTATGTCTCTGATCACTGGAAGGATTTTTATCTGACTCAGTGCTCTGCTGCTTTTCTCTTCCCTCTCCTTTGTCCGAAAGCTGCTGTGGTGAGGACTTTTCTTGTGTGTGACAGTTAATCAACAACTACCACATGTTGATAAAGGACCACCAAATGCACAAGTGAATGAAACCCCTTTCATACGTCCTCCTGCTTTTCAGGAGCGTATACCTAGTTGTCTTAGCTTTTGGTCCTTCATGTGCTTTCTTCTATTTCCATTCAGAATTATCATCCCTTCACAGAGAAGTAAACTCCCCCAAAGGCTTTTTCTCCATGTTTTCACTAATCAACAGCAAAGTTTCAGCAAACCTTTCTAAACTATAAAACTGACATATTTTCTCAATTCTTGTTAGTAACAGTAAAATATTTCTATATTAAAGATTCCTGTCTTTTATGGTTTGTGTGGAAAGGAATATGTTTTTATGCATACCAGCTATTATGTGTGGCGAAAGACTTTCTGATTATTAAGAATTCAATTACTGATTACTGGGTGACTGATTTAATAATGAGATGCTGGTTAACATTCAAATTAAGAGGCAATAAATATAACTTAAAGGGTAACAACAAGTTTTAGGGTATGTTATTTTTAATGATTGCTCAGTATTTTATTGAATTAGTCTAAAAAAGCCTCAACCCTCAATTTAGGTTCATTTGGACTCATGTGACAAATATATCAGAATCCTTTGTTTGGCAATGTTGAGGACACAATCTACCTATCTGACCTCTTCCTTCTGTATTCTTCCTTTCATTTCCTGGGGATGAGGGCAGGCTTCCAGAACCCATGCCTGAGGATTCTTAATTAGGGGACTAATTGAAACAAAATGGTTCTCTTAAAAAAGCCTTTATTCTTCTTCTTCTTCTTCTTCTTCTTCTTCTTCTTCTTCTTCTTCTTCTTCTTCTTCTTCTTCTTCTGTTGTTGGATTTCATTGGGAACTCTGCATCTGGAAATCAGCTATTGTTAAATAATGGCAGGCTCATCACAGTTTTTTGCAACCTGTTTCCAACAAACATCAGTTTCTCGCACAGTGGTACTCTATAGTCCCCTCCACGTGTCAAGTTTCCATCTGAAATGTAATGCTGTTTGGTTGTCTTCGGTGGGAGACACAGAATTGATTAAATGTCCATTTGTGTAATCCGGCACAGTGCGAGTGTAATCAGGTAAAAGTCAATTAATAAAACATACAGAGCTAGAAATCAGCATGGCATTGGTCCCTTGGCTCTGAAGGACAGATGGTCCATAAGCACGGCCCTACTGAGGATTTACCTACTTTACTTTCCTTGATTAGCATAAAACAGACAGGATATCTTTTACCATAAGCTCAAATCAGGTTATGCATTTGCTTCAACTCCACCTAGTTATTTCTGTGGTTTCATTATATATATATAAATATATATATATATATTGTCAAGGGAGGCAATATGCCCCACAGACCTCGGCAATGGAAATTGTATGTGAGTATAATCTCTATAATCTCATCAAGGACTAAACTGAATTAAACATTTAGATGGGGAGGATGAGTTTGAAGACAATACATTTTTTTACATTTTCAAAAATCATCATAATAATAAAACAGACATATTTAATCTCTTTCACAGTAGAGGCTTTTCGCTAGTATGCAAACACCTCTCATTATTGTTATATTATCTTAATAATTATACATTCATTGATATACTTTTAAAGTCCGTCTTGTGTTTGTTGATTATTAACTTTAGTTAATTAGTTCCTTTTTGCTCCATAACATTAAACATACATATTAGATATCTAGATCATGAGAAATTCCTGCACAAATTAAATACAAGTGTTATTTGAATTCAATATGCCAGATGACCACTATATATATATATATATATATATATATATATATATATATATATATATATATATATATATATATAGTTCCTTGAAAAAGTCCCAAAACACTTTTCAGAATTCAGAATTTTAAATATATTTAATATTGTTTTTTTCCCCACTGAACTACAAAGCATTGAGCACCATGTCAAATCAAAATAAATATTCCTACAGCTTTAGCTTTTACTAACAAATAAAAAATGGAAATGTTCAGATTAAAAAAGTATTTGTACCCTTTGTAATTGAAGTCTAAATTAACTCAGGTACAATATATTATATAAGTCACAATTTTTCCAACTGTGTAAGAAATTATTGGATCACCTGCTTTAAATTCATCTGTGAGGATAAATACCACTCTCTCTGTATGGTCACACAGTGTGGTAGAGACTTTTAACAGAAAGAATCAAAATGAAAGTGAAATAGCATTCTAAGCCAGGGATGTCATTATAGAAGAACAAATCTGGGGAAGGGTACAAAACCATTTCAACGGCATTTCAACATACCCCGTAGCTCAGTGCAGTCCATCATACAAAAGTGGAAAAAATAGCTGTGAGTTAGAATGAGTTAGTGGCTACAATGGATGATGGTCATGTATCAACAATCTCCAAGGCATTCCACAAAAAGAGCCTTTATGGGAGAATGACACCTAGAAGATACTGCAGTTACACAGCAGAACGTCTTGGCCTGAGCGCTAATCAAGCACTACACACACACTACACACTACAAGTCAGGTAACACCATCACCACCATAAAGTATGGTGGTAGTAGGAGGATGAATGGCACATAGTACACAGAAATCCTGGATAAAAACCTGCACCCTTTGGCCAAAAAACACAAACTGTGAAGGAAGTTTGTCTTTCAACAGGACAATGATCCAAAGCACACTGCCAAAGCAACACTGGAGTGGCTTGAAATTAACAAAATAGATGTCCTTGAGTGGCCCAGAGACTTCTCCAAAAATAGCTGTAATAGCTGCCAGAGGTGGTTCAACCAACTATTGACCCAGGGAGATAAATACTTAAACTACATTTCAGTTTTTAAATTGTTACATCTTTTATTGTTTACAATGTACAATGGTATACATAGTACAGCATAAATAATAGTTGTTCTGTGTATCTGTTTCTGAGATACTTCAGGTTTTCCTGACATGATTTACAAGGAAAAAACAAACATCCTTCAAACACAGCCTGTTGTTTTAAAACCCCCAACCTCACATGTCATGTGACAAAGCCTGTGGCTTCCATATTCTGAAGCGCGGTTTTCTTATGTATCTTCCGTATCTTCCACATGCCACATTTATTGCATTTTACCCCAGTTTCAGATGACAAGCGGTTGCTTTTTTGTTTTTGGCAGTTTAAAATGGGATTGCAGTTAAATGTAAATGAAGAGAAGCATAGCAGAACCCCCCGCCCCTTCCCCCCACCCCCCCTATCCAAGTGTGGACAGAATCTGATAATAAGCAAAGCCTTGGCCAATTCCTTTGATGGCTTTGAAGTAATAGAATGTAAAATTAGTGTCTGAGCAAATATTTCTTGATGTCTGGAGGAGAAGGCCGCACTGTACCGAAATGTCTCTATAATGTCTCCCGCATTAGTGACACTCGTAGAGAGGTCATGGCAGGCCCTCCCCCAGACACACATTGTCCCCCTCAGGCCAGCCAGTTAACCCCAGCTTTGAGGAGGCCTGACCTGCCATCTTTTCTCAGACTCTCACTGTCATTGTCTGCTGCGTACACGCGGGCAGCACTTCAGGCTCCTCGTAATGACCTGAGAAAATGTTTACCCTGAGTCAGTTTCAAGCTCGCGGGGGAAATAACAGCCCTGAATGATGAGTGTTGACCCATCCCCTTGCTCTGACCAAGTAACCTGGGTTTCTAAAAAAACAAGGCTGTATTGTTATGTTGTTATATTTTCTGTTGAAAGAGAACTGCTTATTTGAAGGTAGAAACTGCACCGTCAAACTTCATTTGTGAGTGATGTACCCTGTCAAAAAGTGCCTCTATTTGGCATTTGCAGTGAATTGCCTATAAATGTATTCCTTAAAAATTAAGTTGCTGACCATAGCACCATATGGAAACCACCCCCACATGCCAAATAAAGCATGTAAGATTAATGACAAGATTCAATAATTTTATATGAACTTGAATTGGGTTGTTATAGCACTGTGTTCAAGCTCTTCAGGTGAAAAGATTTAAGCCAAAGGAGGGCTGTCTGTTGTGATTCTATTCAGTGAAACAATGTAGGTAGGCCTGTCACCCTTTATCATTCAAGGAAGTCATGCATGCCTCTTCTCGTGATATGGTCAGTGATGAAGAATGACCTGGGCCTCCAATCTATAGTACCTATGCTAATCCTCTGGCCAGCACTGGAAACACGTTTTGCATATTGGCTACACAACCTCCCCCCATCCTTCACAAATCTAAAAATCACCATATCATTCTATCTACAGGACAAGATGGAGTTCAGCCTTGTGCATAGTATAGGATTTCAATGCACAAATGCAGATGGAAAAAATGTATGGTAAAACTGGATATTAAAGTGAAATTAATGATTCTTGATTCAGGGATAGACTTTCTGATTTGATGCTCTTCTGAAACAGTCAGCCATCCCTGATATCTGGCCTTGACTTGGGCATAGTTGAGAACAGGGGTCTGCAAATCTGGTCTCTGAGAGCTATAGGGACTTCTGTTATCAGTTATTGACGTAATTTGGTACTGTTAATGGTGTTTTGTTTTCAGGTCTCCCGTCAACCCTCAATTAAAGCGCCCTATTAGTGCTGCAGGACTGTGGCTCTCCTTCAGCAGAACGTCAGACCCAGGGTAAAACGTGTGGGAGGACTTCGGTTAAACAAGCAACTGAAATCGTGTGCTTAGTGGTATATGAATAAGGCGTACTTTTGCTATGATTTTAAGTGTGCGTTCCAGCAATTCCCAAAACTAGAATTTTAAAATTAAAATGACATTTAAATAGGAGCTACTGGTCTTGTATATTAAAGACAAGCCCCCCCCCCCCCCACCACACACACACATTTTAATTACTGCTCCGGTGAATACAGCAAGGAGATAATCTGGCCTAACCTCAGAGTGGGGTATCGTATTACATTTTCATTAGTGGAGATTTCTGTATGCAATTAAGGATCAGACTTCTTGAGACTCAAGAGGAAGGCAAACTAACTTTTCTTCTCACGCACCTGATCGGCAAGGTGGCCTCATTTATGTGCTTGGAGTACTTGTGACGAGTTTGTGCACTGCATCGACCATCTGCCTGCACTTCACTAGGAACCATTTCTTTTTTATTCCCGCAGCGATGTTGCCTTTTTCTGTTATTTTTCTGTTCCCTCCCCCCCATTTATAAACCAATACCTTTCTGTTCAGAGCCAGTCTGTATTCATCAATTCCTCATTCAACACTGTTAGCAATTAACACCTTCCTTGTTATCTGCCCATGTTTTCTATTCTTCCATCATCTTACGCTTTACACTTGTATGGCACCCCCCACACCCCCATCACGCATCTTTTGTTCTAAATACACTTGATTTGGCTTTGAATACCTAATTAGTGCCAACAAGGTAATTGTCTCATAAGTGCTTGCAGTTTGCCGCTTTATTGGCCCCCATTTATCAGCCACTATTATCTGGCTACCCTTCAATTAAAATTAAAGTGATTGTAATGAATTTCTATTGCCATATTCATATGCATTGAGCAGGAATCAAGTGCAAAGACCAGTAGAGCCAAGGCATATCTTGTAGCGGCAACCCTGTGAAAGCAGCAATGCATTTTGCTGGGTTTCTGTGTACTGGCATCTGTTGGAAAAGGTTTTTAGGAACTCAAAGTATATTTACTAAAAGTGTCTAATTTTACATCTGAGTTTGAGGATATGCTAGAAATTGTACAGAACATGTTTTTTTGAAAAAACATTGTATCTCAAGGTCCCCTATGAGCTGTATATTATAGAAATGTGAGATGCTCACTTCAGGTCATTCAGGTCAAGAACATAAATGACTGACTATATGACCCTCCATCCGTCTATGGTGTATATTATTTAATCCCTGTGATACCAATGCTTTCCAATTGCCAAGGTTGTACTTTAACTGTGGTAAACACTATTGAATTGCTTTTGTTTGTTTTCCGTCATCTTCTGAGTTTCTTGAAGCCAGCCCTGGAACCTCCACAGTGGACTCAGTGTAGGGTAGAAATTGCTCTGGAATGTGATAAATTGCACTCAGGCCGTGGACCACCCTTCCACAGAAAAGATGTCAAGTCACTCAATCCTCTAATCTGCACTGACTGGATTCCATTAATCAAACAAGATGGCGGCAGGGTGGACGTGCAGCAGCGGGTGCTTTGAGGCTTGTGATTGGAGCAACTGAAAGGAGAAAAGATGGTGTGTGCCACCCTAACATATGTGAGTTGGAGGGTCTTCATTATGATCCTGCCAAGTGTCAAATGCAGATGGATGTATTCTGCTGGGTGCTGGATTTTGTCAGCTGAGCTTTATTGATGACAATACCACAGAGCTCTGCTAGGGGTGTTCAAAGGCTGCTGTAACAGGTGGCACCAATTGACATACTTTTTCTTTTTTTTGGGGGGTGGCACAGATAATGCTGACCTCTAATGCTTGTGAAAAGCTAATAGGTTATGAACTCTAAAACCAACTGCTTATACACATTTGACCCTTTTCAGACGGCACTTGATACACTGCCGTGATTACTCACGGCTGCTCTTCAGGGATATGGATTGTTAATTGATGCACTTCTTGCTTGTGATACGACACTGATAAAGGCTGTAGATCTGACAGACTTCCATGATTGTGCTCTACTGGGATCTGATAAGAATTTTGGGAAAGGGCTAGGCTTTAAGAGACTGGAAAATGTCTGTCTATGGACCGAGTTCTCCTTTTCAGGCACAATTATTTTCTTCTGCATTACAAGTGGGGTACAATTTATTAGAGGAAAAACAATATATTAGTTGACAATTTGGGGTGAGAAATTTGCTCTTTTTACACTGATCGTTTGATCAACATGCATAAAACTGTGTACGTGCAGAGAGGTGTTAATGGAAGATGCATAAAAGGAGACCTGAACAGTTATTGAAAACTGATTGCTGAGCTGGCCATTGAAGTAAAAATTCAGTACATGCATGTAACTGGGACAAAATGTTGATTTCATTAGCAATCTATAATAACACATGCCAGACATCATTGATCTTTTACTTTTGTGTTAGGAGTTGAGTTAAAAGTGGCAAATGCCTAATTACCATCATGAAAACTTCTGATTTAAGGGCAAAGAGGATGTGGAAAAAGTAACGGTTTTCATTTTTGTATTTTGCAGGCTTCTCCATACTATGTGTCCTTTGTCAGTGGTGCAGTCCTGTGGGACAGAGGAGTTTATCATTACACGGTAAGCCTGCTAGATTGCATACAACAAAAATAGTGTCACGTTTCTGTCAAGTGAGCCAATTGGTTCATCGTTTATCCACATATAGCTAGTGATGTAGTCTGCAGATGGTCTAGTCAGAGATATCTGTGTAAAAATTACATAATCAACCACATACAGTACTGTGCAAAAGTTTTAGGCAGGTGTGAAAAAATGCTGTAAAGTAAGAATGCTTTCAAAAACAGACATGCTAAGATTATATTTATCAATTAACTAAATGCAAAGTGAGTGAACAGAAGAAAAATCTACATCAAATCCATATTTGGTGTGACCACCCTTTGCCTTCAAAACAGCATCAATTCTTCTAGGTACACTTGCACACAGTTTTGGAAGGATCTCGGCAGGTAGGTTGGCCCAAACATCTTGGAGAACTAATCACAGGCAGTCTCAGTTGCTTCTCTCTTCCTGTAATCCCAGACAGACTCGTTGATGTCGAGATCAGGGCTCTGTGGGGGCCATACCATCACTTCCAGGACTCCTTGTTCTTCTTTACGCTGAAGATAGTTCTTAATGACTTTCTCTGTATGTTTGGGGTTGTTGTCATGCTGCAGAATACATTTGGGGCCAATCAGATGCCTCCCTGATGGTATTGCATGATGGATAAGTATCTGCCTGTACTTCTCAGCATTGAGGAGACCATTAATTCTGACCAAATCCCCAACTCCATTTGCAGAAATGCAGCCCCAAACTTGCAAGGAACCTCCACCATGCTTCACTGTTGCCTGCAGACACTCAATCGTGTACCGCTCTCCAGCCCTTCAGCGAACAAACTGCCTTCTGCTACAGCCAAATATTTCAAATTTTGACTCATCAGTCCAGAGCACCTGCTGCCATTTTTCAACAGCCCAGTTCCTGTGTTTTCGTGCATAGTTGAGTCGCTTGGCCTTGTTGCCATGTCGGAGGTATGGCTTTTTGGCACTTCTGACCAGACTTCTCCGGACAGTAGATGGGTGTACCAGGGTCCCACTGTTTTCTGCCAATTCTGAGCTGATGGCACTGCTGGACATCTTCCGATTGCGAAGGGAAGTAAGCATGATGTGTCTTTCATCTGCTGCAGTAAGTTTCCTTGGCCAACCACTGCATCTACGGTCCTCAACGTTGCCTGTCTGTGCTTTTTCAAAAGATCTTGGACAGCACATGTGGAAACCCCTGCTGCCTTGAAATTTCTGCCTGGTAGAGACCTTGCAGATGTAGTATAACTAACTTGTGTCTTGTTACTGTGCTCAGTCTTGCCATGGTGTATGACTTTGGACAGTAAACTGTCTTCTGCAACCTCACCTGTTAGCTGAGTTCGGCTGTTCCTCACCCAGTTTAATTCCTCCTACACAGCTGTTTCTTTTTCAGTTAATGATTGTGTTTCAACCTACATATTGAATTGATGATCATTGACACCTATTGTTTAATCATACACCTGACTATATGCCTACAAAATCCCTGACTTTGTGCAAGTGTACCTAGAAGAATTGATGCTGTTTTGAAGGCAAAGGGTGGTCATACCAAATATTGATTTGATTTAGATTTTTCTTCTGTTCACTCACTTTGCATTTAGTTAATTGATGAATATCATCTATTAACATGTCTATGTTATTAACATGAATATAATCTATTTTCACACCTGCCTAAAACTTTTGCACAGTAGTGTTTTCATTTGTATTGAAAAAGAACAGTTTTAACTAATCACAATTTATAGTGTGAATGCCTATAATGCTCCCCCCCACACTCTTTTTGGGGGAAAAACACATTCTTTGGGTTATGATCTGTGATCTATTTTAGAAATAAATACACAGAAGTGGTAGTAAAGTATTTGTAAAGGTGTAACATTTTTATTCCCATATATATATATACATATATATATATATATATATATATATACACTCACCTAAAGGATTATTAGGAACACCATACTAATACTGTGTTTGATCCCATTTCGCCTTCAGAACTGCCTTAATTCTACGTGGCATTGATTCAACAAGGTGCTGAAAGCATTCTTTAGAAATGTTGGCCCATATTGATAGGATAGCATCTTGCAGTTGATGGAGATTTGTGGGATGCACATCCAGGGCACGAAGCTCCCGTTCCACCACATCCCAAAGATGCTCTATTGGGTTGAGATCTGGTGACTGTGGGGGCCAGTTTAGTACAGTGAACTCATTGTCATGTTCAAGAAACCAATTTGAAATGATTCGACCTTTGTGACATGGTGCATTATCCTGCTGGATGTAGCCATCAGAGGATGGGTACATGGTGGTCATAAAGGGATGGACATGGTCAGAAACAATGCTCAGGTAGGCCGTGGCATTTAAACGATGCCCAATTGGCACTAAGGGGCCTAAAGTGTGCCAAGAAAACATCCCCCACACCATTACACCACCACCACCAGCCTGCACAGTGGTAACAAGGCATGATGGATCCATGTTCTCATTCTGTTTACGCCAAATTCTGACTCGACCATCTGAATGTCTCAACAGAAATCGAGACTCATCAGACCAGGCAACATTTTTCCAGTCTTCAACTGTCCAATTTTGGTGAGCTTGTGCAAATTGTAGCCTCTTTTTCCTATTTGTAGTGGAGATGAGTGGTACCCGGTGGGGTCTTCTGCTGTTGTAGCCCATCCGCCTCAAGGTTGTACGTGTTGTGGCTTCACAAATGCTTTGCTGCATACCTCGGTTGTAACGAGTGGTTATTTCAGTCAAAGTTGCTCTTCTATCAGCTTGAATCAGTCGGCCCATTCTCCTCTGACCTCTAGCATCAACAAGGCATTTTCGCCCACAGGACTGCCGCATACTGGATGTTTTTCCCTTTTCACACCATTCTTTGTAAACCCTAGAAATGGTTGTGTGTGAAAATCCCAGTAACTGAGCAGATTGTGAAATACTCAGACCGGCCCGTCTGGCACCAACAACCATGCCACGCTCAAAATTGCTTAAATCACCTTTCTTTCCCATTGAGACATTCAGTTTGGAGTTCAGGAGATTGTCTTGACCAGGACCACACCCCTAAATGCATTGAAGCAACTGCCATGTGATTGGTTGGTTAGATAATTGCATTAATGAGAAATTGAACAGGTGTTCCTAATAATCCTTTAGGTGAGTGTATATATACACTCACCTAAAGGATTATTAGGAACACCTGTTCAATTTCTCATTAATGCAATTATCTAACCAACCAATCACATGGCAGTTGCTTCAATGCATTTAGGGGTGTGGTCCTGGCCAAGACAATCTCCTGAACTCCAAACTGAATATCTGAATGGGAAAGAAAGGTGATTTAAGCAATTTTGAGCGTGGCATGGTTGTTGGTGCCAGACGGGCCGGTCTGAGTATTTCACAATCTGCTCAGTTACTGGGATGTTCACGCACAACCATTTCTAGGGTTTACAAAGAATGGTGTGAAAAGGGAAAAACATCCAGTATGCGGCAGTCCTGTGGGCGAAAATGCCTTGTTGATGCTAGAGGTCAGAGGAGAATGGGCCGACTGATTCAAGCTGATAGCAGAGCAACTTTGACTGAAATAAGCACTCGTTACAACCGAGGTATGCAGCAAAGCATTTGTGAAGCCACAACACGTACAACCTTGAGGTGGATGGGCTACAACAGCAGAAGACCCCACCGGGTACCACTCATCTCCACTACAAATAGGAAAAAGAGGCTACAATTTGCACAAGCTCACCAAAATTGGACAGTTGAAGACTGGAAAAATGTTGCCTGGTCTGATGAGTCTCGATTTCTGTTGAGACATTCAGATGGTAGAGTCAGAATTTGGCGTAAACGGAATGAGAACATGGATCCATCATGCCTTGTTACCACTGTGCAGGCTGGTGGTGGTGGTGTAATGGTGTGGGGGATGTTTTCTTGGCACACTTTAGGCCCCTTAGTGCCAATTGGGCATCGTTTAAATGCCACGGCCTACCTGAGCATTGTTTCTGACCATGTCCATCCCTTTATGACCACCATGTACCCATCCTCTGATGGCTACTTCCAGCAGGATAATGCACCATGTCACAAAGGTGGAATCATTTCAAATAGGTTTCTTGAACATGACAATGAGTTCACTGTACTAAACTGGCCCCCACAGTCACCAGATCTCAACCCAATAGAGCATCTTTGGGATGTGGTGGAACGGGAGCTTCGTGCCCTGGATGTGCATCCCACAAATCTCCATCAACTGCAAGATGCTATCCTATCAATATGGGCCAACATTTCTAAAGAATGCTTTCAGCACCTTGTTGAATCAATGCCACGTAGAATTAAGGCAGTTCTGAAGGCGAAAGGGGGTCAAACACAGTATTAGTATGGTGTTCCTAATAATCCTTTAGGTGAGTGTATATATAATATAATAAAACCACAGACATGTTTAATCTCTTTCACATTAAAGCTTTTTTGCAAGTACACAAAAAACCCTTATTAACTTCAATACTTTCAAACAAAGTCACTGAAATACAGGCAAAGAAACATGATTGACTCTCCCTGTCCCTGTCCCTCTCTCTCTCTCTCTCTCGCTCTCACTCTCTCTCTCAGGCACAGCTTTACCCTTTCAGGGCAATTCTTAGTAACCCCTCTCATTGGTAAATTATTTTGCCTTCTTCCAGCTGGCATAAGCCCAGATGACTTCCCTGGGTCTGCCCGAGTGTAGGCTTCAGCTGATAGACCACAAATTAAGCACTGAGACCTGCACATAATCCATCACAAAGGCCTCTTTCTATCATCCCAGAATAGCCCCACGCCTGCGTCCTTACAGAGACACTACGGTGGCTGACACCCTCATTTATGCCTTTGTTTCTCTGAAATCTCTCCTTGCTGGGCTAGCCTTTTAAGCTGCACCTTCACCAATAGCTTCCCGTGTGATACACCATCACACTTTCCCCACATGCATCAAAACAAGGCTTAAAAATCTTCCTGATGCCTTTTCAAGATCAACACAAAATTGGTACATGCAGACAAACACACAGACATTTACATATGGTTGCAAAGACGCATATATTTCACTCTTTAACTTTGTTAAATAACTGTTATTATTCAATTATTCTTGACCCGTGCCTGTGCCTATTACCATTCACACAAGCAACTACACTACAGCTTTACATTTGCTCTGTCCTCAGATGCTGGGGTCATTCATGTAAATCACTGAGATCTTACCACCTTTATTAATTATTCTGTGCAACATTTTACCAGTGAAATATTGTATTAATGTTTGAAATGAAGGCATATAAGACTGGTATCCCTGGCGGGACTGTTGTAGACCCAGTGACTGTGTTATTGGTGACGAGAAACTGTCTCATAAAGGTGAAGGAATTAATGCAGCAGTAAATGATGACGCTGCTCCCTCCTCTGCTGTTCTGAATGCTATTTCATTTAATGGATAGAAAATGTATCCAAGAGCATGTTAAACATGCAGTGAAAAGTGTGTATTTTATTTAAAAAAACACCCCCAGAATGCAAGATGATAAGGTTTACATTTAATGCTTTAATGGCACAGAGTTAACTACAGTTATCACTTATTTGACATTTAGTTGATACAGAATTAAGGATGAATTTGAGCAGTAAACATTTTATCGATGATTTGGAAATATCTAGCTTTAAGACATTATTCAAGTAGAAAAGGTCAAAGAGAATCTGATTAAAGTACAGGTGTATGCAGATCTGCTTCCTCTTGCCCCTTGTGATTGATCTGTGGTGCACTGTTGCACCATTTTCCGCTTTCATACCAATTGCAAGATTTGTTTAACTGTGTGGTAACACTCGTCCAGTCTTTTGCAGCCCTAGCATTTCATGACGGAACTACTGTGAATGAGAGGTACCTTTTAATGTTGGTAAATGTCAAATTTTTCATCATAAAGTCAATTTAGCTCAGGCAATGCTCCCTTTACCCTATTATGACAAATACATATGTGTGCTCACAGGGAACAGCAGCCATGACACATTAAGTCCTGTAGTTGTTTCGTTTGTGTAATAAAAAAGGTTAACTCTGGATTGATAGTTTAGATTAAATTCTCTCTTTTTAATGAGATGAATATCAAACTGACAGGATGCTAACTCACCCCCCACCCCCACCCCCACCCCCTGCCTTCATCAATGCACATTACTGAAGGAATCAGGGAAATGGCCAACCTATTATAGCTTCATTTCCAATGTGGCTGTCCTCGCATTCATTAATGCCACTTAATCAGAGTTGAACTCTGTTGACCTTCCCTTAGAATGTCCCCACACACACTCAGGAGAATGGGCTGCGGGTAGGTGTATGTGTTGAGCTGGCGTCTACAATCGACACGGCATGTTGCCATGGACACGGCGGAGGTTTCCCTTGCCTGCATCCTGTGGAAGGCCTTTGCTTAAACAAGCAGAAACGCAAGACAAAAGCGTTCGCCACAGCTAATGGCTTAATTTACATTTTCAACTTGCTCAAATGTTCCCATTTCCTCCCCTCTTCCTCTTTTAAGCTGGTCACAGTAACTTTTAAGGATGACCCCGCTGTTAAGGATGTGCATTCTGATGCGACAGTATAGACATAATGTACTGAATGAATGGGCTGTGGGACAGACCCCTTTTTACCATTTAGTCTTAATGATGCCTCGGCCTTGTATGGTGGGAGACTGGGCCTTTTGTTAAGGCTGGAAGGAGCCAGTCTTGTTTTACTTTTCTCAGTTGAGTTTCTTAATTTAACTTGTTAATCTATCTTGTCTATCTCTCTCTGTTAACTTAAACATTGGTTCAATAGTCATGCTTTTCTGTGTGTGTCTTTATATGTATTTAACCCTAGCTCCATATACACCTTGCGTGCTTATTATATATCTGAGACACAGTTCGGAGTTGCTGTGATGCTCTCCTCTGGATGTAAACTGTGTTGTTAAATTTTTACTTAATGGTAATATTTCTATATTTTAAACAGTTAACATTCTCACTATATACATGTTTTTTAAGTGCCGATGGCACTTTTAAATCACACATTTCTTAGCCATAAATTTTGAAGCTGCTGTCTAAACTTGATTCTAAGCAGAATAGAAGCAAACATTATAACAGGAATCAGGGTTAGTGCACATATATGATCTGAAAGACATGCAAGTTCACTGTAGGTTATATAATTATGCTAGGCAATGTCCTGACAAAATGCAAAATATGCTGAACTATAGCGAGAATTTATAAATGTTGAAATCTTCTTTATGCATAGAATGTATTCAATGTTTTCTTTTTCCCCATTTCATATACAATCTGAAGGGGAAATTGCAACCTGTTACAAAAATGCACAAATACAGTATCCTATTTAAAAGTAAACACAGAAAAGAAAGGCAGTCTTTTTTCTATAAATCTGTCCCACCACAATGATGACATTAAACTGCAGTTGAACTTTGCTGCAGTGCAAATACAAATATACTTCTTTTAATTGTTGAAATCTCCTTGACCTACAGTGAGATTCCACAAAACAAATCTTCATTGGTTACTTTTAAAAGCCCGTTCCTATCACCAAGGCCACCCTGACTAACAGCGGATTGCAGGCAAATCGTCCAGCGCAACGAGGGAGAGAATTAAAGACCTGCAGAAGTAATGATGCAGGTGCACAAACATGACTATTTGCAGAAGGAGTGAAATTCATTATTCATTTGGATGCTTTCAAGTTTAAATATTTTGCCTGAACTAATTTTGCTAAACGCTGAGTCATCCACAGAGTGTTTTCTTATTTGATTGTTTTATTTTTTCAAACGTCTCTCACACAAATACATCCTGTTCTTGCATTTCTAATATGGGAATAAGTCAATATTTAATTAAATGGTATGGTTTTATTAAGAATGTAATGTATAATTATACCAAAAAGGCTTATTCAATATAGAATTACACATTATACATAACAAATACTGGTTGCATGAAAATATAAGGGAACGTCACTAATTTAAATTTTCAAATGACAATTCACAATTATTGTATACTCTAGCTTGTAAACCCATTTTTATGGCTTCTTAACTCTCTATACCTTATATTTTGTCTTCAAGTTGACCATTATGTGGATAAAATAAATGGAGCTAACTGATATACAATGTGTTGTAAATGAGGAACTGAGTGATACAGAATACAATAGATTTACATTAGAGGTTATAGTATATATAGGTAGTAATCATGTTTATTGAATTGGGGTGATCATTTACCACAGAAATGTTGGCAACACTCAAGTAAAAAGTGGTAATTTACTGATATTTCCATTAATGCAGCTGTGTCCAGTGTAATGTCCATAGCATGATTGTGAATTATTTTGACACCCTCATACACATTAAAAATTAAATGTTTGCTTTATATCCTTTAAAAATAAAATCTATAAAATTGGTAATCTGCTTGAGGCCTGTTTACCAAAAACTTGGTAGATTTTTGAAATATTATTCTCTGACCTTCAATATTCCAGTAACCTTACTATGTCTAGTCCTGTGTACCTGCTTTCTGTTTCAGGAGTACTGCCAGAGTGGATGGGTTGTGTAGGTATAGTGAATGTAGACTGGCTGCATTTTAAGGTCAGGAGGTTATAACCTAAGACCATAGGTCAGACCTGGGGTTGCATTAGAGAGGTAATTACTGTTTATATTGGAGTACAAAAGTATCTAAGGATAAGTTATTGTGTGGAATGATGGACTTCTGCTTTATTTCTGGCACAATGAGCACAGATTGGAGTGGAGGTTTAGAATTTTTAAAACTTGTGAAAACAATTAAAATCGCCCTGGATAAGGGCGTCTGCCAAGAAATAATAATAATAATAATAATAATAATAATAATAATAATAATAATAATAATATAATTAATTAATGCTGTAGATGGAATGTGGGACTTACTTCACAATCTTTGAAAACACATACAGGTTTATTCTATAAACACAGAAAGTTCTTCCAGTAACATCAAATCTTCTTTTTAGTTTTTTGGATGTTAGTTCAAGTTCAAGCAGGTTGAACACACTGCATTCTGGTACTGCTTTTTTACTTCCCTTGCTCAAAGCCTTTCTGACCAGCTCACAGTAGAGAGACTAGGAACAGTCTTGTTTCTCTACAAAGCATACAAATCTTAAATAAACCAACAAATAAATAACAAACTATAATCAGTTTAACAGGTTTGAGGAACTTATTGGTCTGAAATTCCTTGTCTAGAGTTTCTGTCCAGTTCTTGTGTTCTGCTGTGGACAAAGACGAGCAGCATGCATACTTGTAGGGGGGAGCTGAAAAGAGGAGTAATTATCTCTCAGTGAAAGTAGAAAGTTGGGCTGAATGCTAAGCTCCATTGTAGCCTGGCTTCTGACACGAGCTGATAATCAGATTTTCTTCCCTAAATCCGCGGGGCCTCAACAATACTCCCCACTGTCTGAGCTTCCCAATATTAAACTTAATTAGAATGAGCAGAAACACAAATCTGAATTATTTAAAAATCTGTTTTTTCATGGTCAGTGCTCTGGAGGGTTTAACCTTGTTAAAACTAAGCCTGGCTTTTTTAGCCGTCAGAGTTCTAAAGAATTAACTTTTTATGAGGGCACAGAAATTTCTAAATAACTTCTATTCAGCTTAGAGACATTTTCAGCTTTTTTTTTTGGTCTCCCAACAAGATAGTTCATTTAGAGTCTAGGCCATTTTGTGGCGGGGGTGGGTCCTCACTGTCGGCTTTCTGGTAGCCATCTGGGATACTATCTAATAGACTTCCTATATTCATTTCAACAATTTTACATTTACGTTAACAAGCTATTAACTGTGAATAGTCTAATCATATTATCTAGACCTTTTAATATAAGGCTGATGTGGGCTAAAGCCATGACTTCATCCTCTGTTTCTTGAAAGTAATCTAGAAGCACAAACGTGGCATGCAATTTGCTATAGTAGTTCCTTATAAAATCAAGGTTTCACAAGCCCATTATTATTCTGCTTACAGAGTGGTCCCCTTTTTCAGACACTACTGGGAAACATTTTAGACACAGCAAAGAATGACTTTGGAGCTGTAGCTGTAGTGTCCAAAATGAATTGCTTGTTTTGAGACTTAATGCATCAAAGATGGTCTTTTCAGTCATGTAGACGTGTCTTTGGAGACTTTGGGCATGAAAATTGAATATTAATTATAACTTCACAAACACCAAAAGGTTTGTGTGTGTGAGAGAGAGAGAAAAAAGCAACTAACCCAAATACAACAGTAATGTAAAAGTAAAGCCTGATGTGATGTGTTTTAGGTTCTGAGATATTAAATGTCTCTGAAATTATATATATATATATATATATATATATACACTCACCTAAAGGATTATTAGGAACACCATACTAATACTGTGTTTGACCCCCTTTCGCCTTCAGAACTGCCTTAATTCTATGTGGCATTGATTCAACAAGGTGCTGAAAGCATTCTTTAGAAATGTTGGCCCATATTGATAGGATAGCATCTTGCAGTTGATGGAGATTTGTGGGATGCACATCCAGGGCACGAAGCTCCCGTTCCACCACATCCCAAAGATGCTCTATTGGGTTGAGATCTGGTGACTGTGGGGGCCAGTTTACAGTGAACTCATTGTCATGTTCAAGAAACCAATTTGAAATGATTCGACCTTTGTGACATGGTGCATTATCCTGCTGGAAGTAGCCATCAGAGGATGGGTACATGGTGGTCATAAAGGGATGGACATGGTCAGAAACAATGCTCAGGTAGGCCGTGGCATTTAAACGATGCCCAATTGGCACTAAGGGGCCTAAAGTGTGCCAAGAAAACATCCCCCACACCATTACACCACCACCACCAGCCTGCACAGTGGTAACAAGGCATGATGGATCCATGTTCTCATTCTGTTTACGCCAAATTCTGACTCTACCATCTGAATATCTCAACAGAAATCGAGACTCATCAGACCAGGCAACATTTTTCCAGTCTTCAACTGTCCAATTTTGGTGAGCTTGTGCAAATTGTAGCCTCTTTTTCCTATTTGTAGTGGAGATGAGTGGTACCCGGTGGGGTCTTCTGCTGTTGTAGCCCATCCGCCTCAAGGTTGTACGTGTTGTGGCTTCACAAATGCTTTGCTGCATACCTCGGTTGTAACGAGTGCTTATTTCAGTCAAAGTTGCTCTTCTATCAGCTTGAATCAGTCGGCCCATTCTCCTCTGACCTCTAGCATCAACAAGGCATTTTCGCCCACAGGACTACCGCATACTGGATGTTTTTCCCTTTTCACACCATTCTTTGTAAACCCTAGAAATGGTTGTGCGTGAAAATCCCAGTAACTGAGCAGATTGTGAAATACTCAGACCGGCCCGTCTGGCACCAACAACCATGCCACGCTCAAAATTGCTTAAATCACCTTTCTTTCCCATTCAGACATTCAGTTTGGAGTTCAGGAGATTGTCTAGACCAGGACCACACCCCTAAATGCATTGAAGCAACTGCCTTGTGATTGGTTGGTTAGATAATTGCATTAATGAGAAATTGAACAGGTGTTCCTAATAATCCTTTAGGTGAGTGTATATATATTTATATGTTGGACTATTGTTATTTCTTTGTGTTTTTGCCCATTATAAGAGAGCTGTTAGATTTAACAAACCATTGACCAGTGACTGGCATGTTTAGGCCTGTTATTCCAGAGGTCAGGAGTTGCAATCCAACCGCCTTCGCCTTGAATTGAAATAATACCCGTGGCCTTGATCTTTGTGACCGCAAGAGTAATAACTGTCAGATTTTCCGATCAGAAACTTTCCCAACGCAGCACTGCACTGTAGCTCTTGTGTTCATGGGAAAATCTGTGGAGGGAATTTCAAAGCCATCATACTTGAGAGGTGAACATGGGGCGAAGGTCACACTGGTTGCATCTCTCTTATGATCATGTAGATATGGCTCCAGATCAGATATTGTGTGTCTTGCTTTTGTTTGACTTTAGGGAAAAAAGTATATCTTAAATCTTTGCAAAGATGACTGGTTGAAACACACTGAAAGGACTGACTTATGGGTATCCACTAATAGTTGTAATACAAAATATAAAGAGGCCTCACATGAGTAATGTAATCTTCTATGGATGAACATTTACCTTAATGCCTGATGGTAAATCTGATGTACTGTACCACAATGAGCAACACAATATATGGAAAGTTGCTTTGCCTTCCTAAGTGTCTTGGACCCCGTTTACACTTATTAGGCCGGGTCTGGGCCGCCTCAAATTTAGGCCGGATTTTTTCAGACACCCCATTCACTTGCGGGTTTAGAAGCCTAAGTGCTTTAACATATGCGGGCGAAAAGCCGGCCTAAACGAAATGCATGCCGGGAATAAACAAATCTGCTCAAACAAACCAGTGACGCAGGACATTAGCTCTGCTTACAGTTGTATGTGCTGTATTTATAATCACAACTTATTAATATCGATTGGCTATTGTTCGGTTCTATATTTTATTTGAAAGTAATCTTAACCCTTTGCAGCCGAAGCTTTCTAAAATAATTAAAAATGTGCTGGTTCAATGGGGAATCTAATTCATATATTTCCCTTTTCAAATGTCTATCTTCGGTTCTGCAAGTGTAAAAGTGCTGTTATACAATCCACCCGAAAGCGAAGCACCTTTATTATGACATCTGCATTAAATCACAATAAATCGTGTGCATTAGTATGCAATCGACTGCATGGAAAGCAGCCTCTGTGATGCGTCTATAGTGATATCAGACAGCAGCGCTGTGCACTTCTGCGGTTTCTGTTTTAACTTCATCTTCATCCACATTGTAAACAGCGCTTTCATTTCTGCATCGTCCCAGTTTTTACCTCTAACGCTGGCATTTGAGATTGTACTGCTTAGCTCAATATAACTGCATTTCGGATTGCATAGTAAATAACCGGTATCGTATTAAAATGCACTGGTTTGAATGGAAACCTGCTTCGGTTAAATTTATATCGTTTTAATGTAAAATTCGGATAATTAATAAAGTTATGGTCCCGTTCACAATGCAATTTCCACGTGTAAAATGCATACTGTTAAATTTCAGACTTCAATCATACTTAGTACAAGAACAAACAATAGCAAGTTTACCAGCTACACTTTTATTTTAATCGACCGAGTAGTTTGAACTGTTTACATTCTAACTCATTACTTAGCCTATACTTTTATAATATATATAAAGATGTGAGCTAGTGAAATGTAACAATACAGTTAAGGCTATACATCGATATGACATTCAAACAATACAGAGACAATACTGTGTCCTGCAGCGGTGCAGCTGTTTCGGTGCCCGTGTTTACGCTGTTATTTATTCCGCGTCTCTCAGACACGCAGTCTCTGGGGGGCGGGGCTTGAGTTGCGTCACACGCTGACGCTTTTCACCCGGCCCAGGGCCCGTCGCGTTCACAATTACATTTAGGCCGGCATTAGGCTGGGTCGAAAAATTTGTGGCGGGTCGAAAAGCGAGACTACTTTTGACCCGGCCCAAGGCTGGCCTAAATCTATGACCCCGTTCACATATGAGTTAGGCCGGCCCTGAACGGTGTCTTAGGTATTTTTTGAACAGGAAAATAAAAAATGAACCGTGACTAGGGTAGGTATCTGATTGCAACCTTAACATGAAACAACATTATGCTGATACTTTGTTACATACAGTGCCATGCAATAGTATTCACCCCCCTTGGCATTTTTACTATTTTGTTGCCTTACAACCTGGAATTAATATTTTAGATTTTTTGGGGGGGTTGTATCATTTGATTTACACATGCCTACCACTTTGAAGATGCAATTTTTTTTTATTTTGAAACCAACAAGAAATAAGACAAAAAAACAGAAAATGTGAGCGTGCATAACTATTCACCCCCCCCCCCCCAAAAAAAAAAAAAAATCAATATTTTGTTGAGCCACCTTTTGCAGCAATTACAGCTGCAAGTCTCTTGGGGTACGTCTCTATAAGCTTGGCACATCTAGCCACTGGGATTTTTGCCCATTCTTCAAGGCAAAACTGCTCCAGTTCCTTCAAGTTGGATGGATTCCGCTGGTGTACAGCAATCTTTAAGTCATACCACAGATTCTCAATTGGATTGAGGTCTGGGCTTTGACTAGGCCATTCCAAGACATTTAAATGTTTCCCCTTAAACCACTCGACTGTTGCTTTAGCAGTATGCTTAGGTTCATTGTCCTGCTGGAAGGTGAACCTCCGTCCCAGTCTCAAATCTCTGGAATACTGAAACAGGTTTCCCTGTATTTAGCACCATCCATCATTCCTTCAATTCTGACCAGTTTCCCAGCTTCACTGTGGGGATGGTGTTCTCGGGGTGATGAGAGGTGTCGGGTTTGCGCCAGACATACAGTTTTCCTCAATTTTAGCCTCATCTGACTAGAGTACCTTCTCCCATATGTTTGGGGAGTCTCCCACATGTCTTTTGGCGAACAGCAAACGTGTTTGCTTAGTTGTTTCTTTAAGCAATGGCTTTTTTCTGGCCACTGTTCCATAAAGCCCAGCTCTGTGGAGTGTATGGCTTAAAGTGGTCCTATGGACAGATACTCCAATCTCTGCTGTGGAGCTTTGCAGCTCCTTCAGGGTTATCTTTGGTATCTTTGTTGCTTTTCTGATGAATGCCCTTCTTGCCTGGTCTGTGAGTTTTGGTGGGCGGCCCTCTCTTGGCAGGTTTGTTGTGGTGCCATATTCGTTCCATTTTTTAATAATGGATTTAATGGTGCTCTGTGGGATGTTCAAAGTTTCAGATATTTTTTTATAACCCAACCCTGATCTGTACTTCTCCACAACTTTGTCCCTGACCTGTTTGGAGAGCTCCTTGGTCTTCATGGTGCCACTTGCTTGGTGCACACAGGTGGACTTTATTTAACTAATTATGTGACTTCTGAAGGTAATTGGTTCCACCAGATCTTATTAGGGGCTTTGTAGCAAAATGGGTGAATACATATGCACATACCACTTTTCCGTATTTTTTTTTTTTTAAGTATTTTTTTAATTTTACACTATTTTGTGTATGTCTATTACATGAAATCCAAATACAAATCTATTTAAATTACAGGTTGTAATGCAAGGCACTTTCGCAAGGCACTGAATGTTGGGAACTACAAGGTTGGGGTGGCCCCACCAATAAACAAACTAGCTTTGAGTTTAGCTAGAGAGAGAGAGAGAGAGAGAGAGAGAGAGAGAGAGAGAGAGAGAGAGAGAGAGAGAGAGTATGTACTCGGTGGCAGAATAACTAACTAAGTAAGAGACAGAATAAGTACTTGAATTGAGTTGTGTGTCTGTGTGTGCGGCTCTGGTAGAAGAATTTATTACCTGTACAGTAAAAAGTGTGTCCTTTGAATGCCAGGGCCGCAAGAGTGCTATTAAATTATTTCCTGACAAGAAAAGATTGTCTGGCTGCACCACAAGGCAGACTTTTGGCAGGCTGAGTGTCGTGTGCTCAGAAATCAGTCATGAAAATCAATATTTGCTGCCCGCTGTCTTTTATTGCTAGCTGGACTCTGGACATGTGTCTTACTGCACTTACTGCTTTTTTTACTTCAGGTTGGGCACAGACCAGAGGAGAAATTAGCTCTGCCCTTTGAAATGAACAATTGGAAAGACAATTAAATTGCCACTTGCAGCTGTAAGTTTGTAGCCTGAGTGTGGCTCACTGTTTGGGTGATGAATATGGGGTTTTGGGCTTTGTAATATAAGTAAATCTTACTTACATTTTAAGACAGCAGTTGTTGAAAAGCCACTGAAATAGGTGTTTGTGAATCTGTGTGTATTTTGAGTAACATCTTTGAAAGAACTCTAGACATATGGTTCGACTGCTCCTGATCTACTCCCCTTCAACTCCTCACTCCTCTCTGGCTGTTTCCCCTCTGCATTTAAACAAGCTGCTGTCATCCCACTCCTCAAGAAACCAACCCTTGACCCTACCTCTCTTCAGAACTACCGCCCCGTCTCACTACTCCCCATCCTTTCTAAGACCCTTGAGCGTGCTGTCTACCGTCAGCTCTCTGCATTTCTTTACCATCACTCACTCCTGGATACTCTGCAATCCGGCTTCTGCACAGCTCATTCCACTGAGACTGCCCTCTTGGCAGTCACTGACTCCCTCAGCTGTGCTCGGGTGGCCTCCCTCTCCTCAATCCTAATCCTCCTCGATCTCTCTGCAGCATTTGACACTGTCGATCACTCAATCCTCCTCTCCTACCTCTGGGACTGCTCTAGCCTGGTTCTCCTCCTACCTCAGCGACCGGACCTACCAAGTGACATGGTGAGGTTCCTCATCCACCCCCCAACCTCCTCACAGGCATACCCCAAGGCTCCATCCTGGGCCCCCTCCTGTTCTCTCTCTATAATCGCTCCCTGGGCCTCCTGATCGCATCCCATATTTTCTCTTACCATTTTTACGCAAATGATGCCCAGATCTTCCTGTCTTTTCCCTCATCCGACAGCCTCATCCCCTCTCACATCTCTTCCTGATTATCTGCTATCTCCGCCTGGATGCACTCACACCACCTCAAGCTCAACCTCTCCAAATCTGATCTCCTCTTTCCCCCCCCTCTTCCTCACCTTCTGCTGATCTCACCATCTCAATCCCATTAGAGTCTACGACACTCTCTCCCTCTTCTTCCGCTAAGAACCTAGGAGTCACCCTCAATCCTGCGCTCTCCTACACTCATCACATCACCACGCTGACACGCACCTGCAGATTCTTCTTGAGCAACATACGTCTTATCCGACCCTACTACTCGACTCAGCTGCTCGTCCAGTCACTGGTCCTCTCCCGTCTGGACTACTGCAACTCCCTCTTGGCCGGCCTGCCTGCAACTACTACCTTCCCGCTCCAGCTGATCCAGAACTCTACGGCTCGTCTGGTATTCTCTCTGCCCCGATTCGCACGCGCTACTCCACTGTTCCGCTACCTCCACTGGCTCCCGATATCGGTACGGATTCAGTTCAAGACACTGACCCTGACCTACTGCTGTCTCGAACAGACTGCACCGAGTTACCTGCAGACCCTCATCTCTCCATACTTGCTCTCCAGACCGCTGTGGTCTTCCGGTGACAGAAGACTAACTCTACCTCCTCTCCACTCCCCTTCCTCCAGAGCCCGCTCCTTCTCATCCCTGGCCCCTAAGTGGTGGAACAACTTTCCCACTGAAGTCAGGAAAGCAGAGTCCTTTACCTCCTTCCGGCGATTACTCAAGACGCATCTTTTCAGACTCTACTTTTAATTTACTCATTCATTCTCCTGTAAGATTGCACTTATACAAGTTTTGTCATAAGCTTGCTTTACTAGCACTTGTATTGTTTATTTTGATATCCCCTGCGCTCCCTTTCCCTTAGCTCTTAACTTTGACTTAACATCTTGTCTGCACTTATCAGCTAGGATGTAAGACCTTATATATTGTTTACTGTATACCTCATATACACTTGTGTAAACTGTGAATTTGTAAAATGTACTATGCCTTGAATTACACTTTTGTAAATCACCCTGGACAAGGGCTTCTGCTAAGAAATAAACAAATAATAATAATAATACAGTATTTCAACAGAATAAAAGAAAACAACTTGTAATAATTCACTTAATTATGTGCAATGTATCCTCTCTCCATGATTTTAAATTATTTTTAAAAAATACTTTTTTGTTTGTAATTATTTTAGATAGAACTGCTTTCCAAGATTCATGCTGTATTCAATTACATTTTGGCTTGTTATAGACTTTGAATGTCAAAATCCATCTAAATGACCTGTCTGTATTTTCTTGTTGCTGGCCCTTTTCATGTGTGTATTATCTTAAGCGATAGGCTGAATGATGGTGTATACCATATATTGCTCAGAATCAGTTCAATAGAGATGTCAGGCCTCATGTGTGTGGGTAGAGTGTGGCCTCCAGAAAACACAGTGTCTGTGTGCGTTGGATATGTGCTTTATTGGGCTTTAGCATCTGCCCTATCCCACACAGACAATAGAGTTGAGTTTCATTGAGTGTGCTGTTTGTAAATTGAAGATCTTGCGGATTTCTTGGCATCCCATATGGAAAATTGATATATTTACCATATATAGATATTTTATTTTCATATATTTGTAATATATTTATAATACTATACATATATTAACGTCTATTATAAGTATGGGTCGAATGTTGGATTCATGGGGTTAATTGTATCTGTCTGTGAACCTCCATTGTCGAATCCATGCTGCATCCCATCTGAGATGTCTTTAGGACATTTTTGCCAGTGATTATAGAAATTCCCCTCACAAGAAAAGGCAGTGTCCTAGCTCAAATCAATGCCAAATGAGTTTGTAATAGAAATATGCCTTGACAATCTTTGAAAGATCACTAGGAAGAGAAATATTTTACAAGGGTACTGCTATATATATACACTCACCTAAAGGATTATTAGGAACACCTGTTCAATTTCTCATTTATGCAATTATCTAACCAACCAATCACATGGCAGTTGCTTCAAAGCATTTAGGGATGTGGTCCTGGTCAAGACAATCTCCTGAACTCCAAACTGAATGACTGAATGGGAAAGAAAGGTGATTTAAGCAATTTTGAGCGTGGCATGGTTGTTGGTGCCAGACGGGCTGGTCTGAGTATTTCACAATCTGCTCAGTTACTGGGATTTTCACGCACAACCATTTCTAGGGTTTACAAAGAATGGTGTGAAAAGGGAAAAACATCCAGTATGCGGCAGTCCTGTGGGCGAAAATGCCTTGTTGATGCTAGAGGTCAGAGGAGAATGGGCCGACTGATTCAAGCTGATAGAAGAGCAACTTTGACTGAAATAACCACTCGTTACAACCGAGGTATGCAGCAAAGCATTTGTGAAGCCACAACACGTACAACCTTGAGGCGGATGGGCTACAACAGCAGAAGACCCCACCGGGTACCACTCATCTCCACTACAAATAGGAAAAAGAGGCTACAATTTGCACAAGCTCACCAAAATTGGACAGTTGAAGACTGGAAAAATGTTGCCTGGTCTGATGAGTCTCGATTTCTGTTGAGACCTTCAGATGGTAGAGTGAGAATTTGGCGTAAACAGAATGAGAACATGGATCCATCATGCCTTGTTACCACTGTGCAGGCTGGTGGTGGTGGTGTAATGGTGTGGGGGATGTTTTCTTGGCACACTTTAGGCCCCTTAGTGCCAATTGGGCATCGTTTAAATGCCACGGCCTACCTGAGCATTGTTTCTGACCATGTCCATCCCTTTATGACCACCATGTACCCATCCTCTGATGGCTACTTCCAGCAGGATAATGCACCATGTCACAAAGGTGGAATCATTTCAAATAGGTTTCTTGAACATGACAATGAGTTCACTGTACTAAACTGGCCCCCACAGTCACCAGATCTCAACCCAATAGAGCATCTTTGGGATGTGGTGGAACGGGAGCTTCGTGCCCTGGATGTGCATCCCACAAATCTCCATCAACTGCAAGATGCTATCCTATCAATATGGGCCAACATTTCTAAAGAATGCTTTCAGCACCTTGTTGAATCAATGCCACGTAGAATTAAGGCAGTTCTGAAGGCGAAAGGGGGTCAAACACAGTATTAGTATGGTGTTCCTAATAATCATTTAGGTGAGTGTATATATATATATATATATATATATATATATATATATATATATATATATATATATATATATATATATATGCTTTGGAATTACTGTCATTGAATTTATAACTTTGTCCGACTGGCGGTAGAATATATTTTTCCATCATTTTACAATATAAGGTTTTAAAACTGACAAGGAACCAGCCCTACATTTTTCCCTTAGGCCTGGAATGCAATGAAAGTTGAATGGAGACAGGCTAATGTGGTTAAAAGTAGTTGTGATGATTTCCAGAGGAGGATGAGTTTGGAGCTGATAAAGAAAGTGACAGCTGTCTACAGATTAACTGCAGGACTGAAACCCACAAACAGGATGTTTCAGACAGGAACTGAGCCACTGTTGTTAGAGTGGGGAGCTGTCTTAGGAAGGAAATCCAATTTTGTGAAGTTTGTGTTTGGTTAAATTTGGTTTGCTGACCCTTAAGGGGGTTGGGTTTCCTGGGATCTTAATTCATGTTTTCTTGAAATAAAGAAATTACTTCCAATACTTTGGCTATTAATAATAATAATAATAATAATAATAATAATAATAATAATAATAATAATAATAATAATAATACTAATACTAATAATACTATTACTATTACTATTACTACTACTATTGCTACTAATAATAATATATTATTATTATTATTATATTATTATAATAATAATATATGCATAGACTGTTCATAGACAGAATTCCTACTGATTGTAACCATAAGATATAATGATGAGATGTATAAAATACTTTACTCTTGTAATTCATATGATTCCTTCCTATCGTCGGTAGCTTTTAAATCATGGATTTTGAGAATAACCTGCTTTTGATTCTATACTTTGAGAACTGCAATTGAAAGCTAAAGAATAGATATACAGTGAAATTGAAGGAGAATGATGGGGCACTGATCCAGCTGCTTCCATATGTTTCATTCTTTCATTACCACATCAGAAGTTCAAACACACAACAGAAAAGGGTCAGGAAAAACAAAATATTAGTTTACCGTTAGGGTACTTGCTTCTGATGTCCACAAGGGGGAGCCTTGGGTATTCATGAAGACACAATTCCATAGGACAGCAATGATTTAATATCCATCTTTAAGAAAATAAACAATTAAAAAAAAATATGATAAATTGCACAGCATTAAATATGGTTTTCAGATATATAACAATGAAAATGCAGTTCTGTACCATCTGATACCAGTTGATAAAATCGATTTCATATGTTTTGTCAATATTTTTTTAACGGCATTGCAAGTTGTGGATAATTCTCTTGATCAGGTTATTACTGTCATGGAACTGGAGAATTCTGTTGCCCTGGAGAGATGTTAGCTCTTGCTGTAGCTCTCTGTTCCCAAATTCTATTTTATAACCTTTTAGTCACTACAGAGAAAGGCGTCTGGCAAAACCACACTTCTTCGTAGCGTTAACCAAAACGTTAAAGGACTCTACATAGAAGTTGCTTGCATATCAAAACTTCCTTGCAATGCTGTGTGGGAGTACTTTTGAAAGAGTACAAATGAAAGGTACAGTAAAAGAGGCATTGAAATATCCCTGTTTATAATAAATAATTATAAAATACTTCAAATGGAAGGCTAGGCTGCAGTAAATTAACAATAAAGAATAAAAACAGATGCATTGGAAAGACCTGGTTTAAAATCCCATAATGCAATGAATGGTCTCCCTGTGGGCTGTTCTGCACAATTATTTATACAGTGTATTTTACAAGGATTTCCAGTATCTTAAGCCCTGAGACCTAAGAAAGGTAATTTTGTCATCCCAGTCACATGCACACTATGAATGTGCTTTTGATTAATCTCAAACAGTGATGAGTTCCTATAAACTGTAACACCTTTAATTGGCTGCTGTACATCCCCATAAAATACCTTGTACATGCATGTCAGTTTAGAGTATTTCTAGCAATAGGTGCAGTTGTTACTGGGTAATGTTTTACATTGTATAGATGAAGTGAAGGTTGCTTCAAATTAACATTCCACCAATTACAAATGGCTACTAAATTGAATTAGGGTAATCTGATATTGATGGCCTTTTGTCATTGTTTTTCCTCTTCTTTTTTTCCCTTCTCCATTTGGCTTTTCAATGGTACTTTGTCTTTCAGAATAGAAATGGAAATGTTTACCCAGACATTAAAGTATTTTCTGAAACTCTGTGTGTGTGTGTGTGTGTATCTCTGTTTGTGAGTGTGTGTGTGTGCTGGCTGTTTTCTGAAAATCATTTTAGGATTCCAAAGGTTTTGATGTTTCTTCAGTTAAATTAGCTTCAGGTGCATGTCTAGCTTGAACAGGTGCATGAATAGCTTTCTATTATTCAAAAACAATCAAACAAACAAACAAACAAAAAGATATCAGCTAACAGATGGCCAAGTTTGAAGAGCAGTCTGTGATGCAAATCCCCTCAGTTACTTTTTATAGTGATTTCATTGGTTTGCAATAAACAAAATGTCCTCAGCTTCCTTCTCTGTTCCAGCACAGCCCAGCCACCTCCCGCCCTTCCCTGCCCTGTCCTCGTTTTGTTGCCCACATGAAGTCCTGCCCCAGCTCCTCAAGGCCTCCACGAGTTCTCCCGAGACCACTGCCTTGCCGCCTATCAGAGAGCCTAAGAAGACAGATGCAGACAACCTTGAGGAAACAGACGTGTACAGGTGAGAGCAGACACTTGTACTCTCCAAATCCGATCCTGGAGGTCCACCTGAGCTTTGGATACATTTGATGGGTTAAGTAAATAATTGTTCACTTAACTGAACCAGTGTTACACCTTCTCTAGGTGATCTTTTAAAGAGGCCTAGAAAACCTGCTGGAGTGTGGCCCTCAATCCCTAGAACAAAAAGAAGCTGGGCCATACTTTCTCTCTTCCTAAGCTCTTGTTGGGTCTGCCGAAGTTCTGCAGACTTATGCCACTTAAAGCTTAACTTAAGTTAAGTTAACTTAAGTGCCAAAACTAAGACCAGACATGATAAACATAAAAGTGGACTGAATTAGACACATTGGTTCTCAGAACAAATTCATATTGTGGATGTTGATTCTCTATGATGCTAAGAAAGAAAAATCAACTCAAATTAGTAAGTTGTTAACTACAGGGTAGCTTTTCTTCCATTACTTAAGAGATTTTATAAACAGAAAACAGATGAAGAAGATTAATTTATATTATGGCTCTCTCCCTCGACAACTGAGAACAATCCAATGCATGAAAATTAATCATAAATAAATATAAAGGAAGGCCTCCGATTATAATTTAACGTGGCTTATGTCTTAAAATGTCTTAAAGCAAGCATTTAAGATGCCTGATTGATCTGCATATTACCACAGTAAACTTGTTCATAATCAAAGGAAAACCATCTATTTTAGTTTTATATTCATGAATAACCAGCTCTCTGAGGCCTCCCTAGTAATTGCCAGTGATGGTTTCAGGTCAACTACTGAGCAAGCAATTTGTATCAAACCAGTTTTTAATATGAAATATTCAAACATCACTGTTGTTTGTATATGAAAAGCTTTTTTTTTCTTTTTCTTCTTAATTGTCCATTTACACATATTGTCATATTATTTGTGGTGATTAACTTAATGCAAAGACAACATCTTGATCATTCAATTTTGCCTGAAATCAAATCTGTCTTTTATTTCATATTTGTTGTCTATACATAAAAAAACAAGGTACACTTTGCCCTTTTTCTGAGTTCCAGCATAGACCCATCTGACATATACTGTGTGCAACATTGGGAAATTGCACATTTGAATCTGCTATGGTGTCTCTTAGTAGATAAAAGTCACAATCTAATTAAAAGTAATTTACTTTGCTCCAATGATTGCTTTGTAGAAACATGCTCTGCAGGCATTTTTTTTTTTTTTTTTTTTTTTTTTTATGGGATGAAGCTCACATAGCAACAGCCATTGAAAAGACCTGAACCTTCTGCTTACTTTCCTGTGAGCCTGAAAAGGTCACAGTGGAGGGGCGATCCACAGTCCTGGAACTCAAACTGTTTATAATGCATAGGCATTTGTCATCTGCTCACCATTAATATACATATTGGAAGGCATGGCATTGAAACGGGGAGCATTTTTCTACACTTGGGTTTAAAACTAATTATTCAACCATATGGTGGTCAGCTCAGCAACAATCCCCCCCCCCCCCCAGCCTGCAGAAAAAAAAGAAGGAAAAGGTTTCTTAGGGCAGTTTACACAGCTATGACTGTCTTGACACATGTCATTCAACAGCCCCCCTTGAATAACAGATGGGATAAGTCTGGGAACTGTGAAAAGATCATTGCATAAATCTGGTACCCGGCTCCCACTCTTTATCCTCCAGAATGACTTTGGTCACATGGTTGAAGGATATAACAACCCAGGATTGTCTATGGAAGATTTTCCCCTGCTTTCTCTCTCTCTCTTTTGCACACAAAAAAAAAGACAATTTTGGCTGCCGTTTTTATTTATCGAAGGGATCAGGATTGGAGATGAAAGGGATTGTGGGTGGATGGTTGGTGGCAGAAAAGGAGAGCGAGAAAGCGGTGTGCACTGTATGAGGCTGGTGGTGATAGTGTGTGTGTGTTGGGGGTGGTTAGATTCTTGATGCTGAGCTTTTTGTGCATTGGGGGGAATTATTGGTGGGGTTTTGGGGGGCAAAGAGAGGGGAAGACAGACAGGGGTCTTTTCATTAGCCTGGTATCAAGGCTCAGCCTGTTGCATTGCTATAGAAATCGGACTCTAGTCTTGCTTTGAGGATTTTCTTTTTCCTCCTCTCGTACTGTATTGATGGGTACAATGAGGCCCCAGTCAATCAGATTCCTGCAGGAGTAAAGTAAGCAGGCTTTAATTCTGGATATGGGAGTCTAGGAAAAATTGTCTTTGATTCCCACATGGTATTTTCACCAGTATGCCTTTGGAACCTTTTAACATTTTTAATATGCCAGATGTATTAGCTCATAGGGACTTAGAATTAAATGTGGATGTCTGAAAATAAGGATTAGAGGAAAAGTTAATTATGTTGATGTCGAGGCTTTTATTTTTTCCAATTTGTTATTATTATTATTATTATTATTATTATTATTATTATTATTATTATTATACATTTTTACTCCACATTTGTTTGTTTTTATGTTGCCATTCTGGCTCTGATCTGAAGATTTCCATAACCTCTAAACTCTGAATATAAGAGCAATATATGAGCTGATGAATGGGAATATAAGCAATTAAAAAACAGGAGTGAGATATGCAGCATGACAAAGAAACTGGTTTTACATTTTACTTTTAATATATTTTTCCAGCAATTCACAATTGTATTCTTGTTTTTTTTAGTTAATTTTTTTGCATTCTTTTAAAATACTGTACATTTTATAGTGTTGCTTTATGGAAGAAGCAGATTAAAATTAGAAATTTGTCAGCTGCACAAAATTAATAAATAACCACTATGTCTCTCTAGACAATGGTGGTGATCAGGCATAATAGCAAAGACAAGGCAGTGAAATCTAAAAAGTTACTCTCCCCTATATTTTACATAAATTACATCTTGTAACAGTGCAATTAAGACTTTGCACTCCTGTGAAAGAAAATGAATCTTTTCAAAATAAGATTGAATGTATTCACTCAAATGCAAATTGTGTTTCCTAATAAGTTTAACAAGCGGTTTATAAGCACTGGGTTGCTATAACATCATTTTGGAAAGAAGATTATATAGGGAGAGTATATAATGTGCTTATTTAATCAAACAAACAAACAAACACAAAAACTTGGATTGTTATTAGGTATATTTATTTTCATGTATTTTAGACTACAAACACCTAGAGAAGTAATGGAACAAAAAATGAATAAAGGAAGAAGTCTGATATTTCTGTAAGAAAGATAATTCTTAAATAGTTTTAGTGTCCTAATTTGGGGCTCCTCAGAGATTCATGCGCACCATTTTACCAAATTAAATCTAGTTATTTTAGTTCCAATGTTTATGTTGATTTGCTAATGTTACACTACCTGTTCTATCCAGGTATTAACCAACCAAGAGTACTGCTGAACTACAAACATGGGTAGTCTCAGGACTTGACACTGACAATGAAGCAATGGAAAACGCTCCCTTCCAAATCCCAATAAATCGGGAGCGGAAACATCAGTGGCTTAGCCTTGGCAAAGCATGTTTGCTTTTCCTTCTGATTTTTAAATTATGATGAATGTGGCAAGACCTCATGTTAATTATTCAAGCCCTTCTTTTGTTTGCCTTGAACAATGCCTGTCATTACAGGGCCCTGTGTGCCAATATGCCCCCCATTATGGTGTCAGAACATCCCTGATTGGTCACCAAGAAGCATCATGTGCCATTGATGGCAGTGACATGAAAGATGCATGGCTGTGCACAGCACCATTGCTGTGCTGAAAAGAAAACCAGTTTGACCCAAATAGCCTTACTTTCAAACAATGTTGCACCAACCAAAGACAACATATTGGGAGTAAAAATGCATGTAAACAGGCTGTATTGGAAGATTGGTATTGGTAACATGGCAATAGGGCAGTCTTTGAAGTATTCACATCTTCAGAAATATTGTCTCTACAACAATGGTTAATGTAATTAATCAGTCATAGATGTTTATTTGAAGCCCTTATACAGGGCACTGTAGATATTGAAGAAAGAGGTTTTCACAGAAGATGTGTTTTGTTTTTTTAAGATGTATGAAGACCATTCATTTTGTTTTTTTGTTATGATGCCTAGGGATGTGTGAAATTGTACATTAAAGACCAAGCTTCCTTGAAAAGTTGCAAAAAAGGGACTGGCAACAGGCAAGCAAACACAAAGAGGCTCATAAATACACCTTACAAGTATTTGCAGGAATTAATCCACCACTATACACATAAATACGGTCACAATCATCTGTCTTTCAAATTGAATGAATTTAATTCAACATATGAATACACATATAGTCAGTCAGTATGATTTCCCTGTGAATTGCTTCCTGGTAAGAATATAACACTCTATTTCCTTTCCCTCTAGTAATGCATCCCAGCAGATGTCCGAATTATATTCAGAACCTAGCTATAGAAGACCACATACTAAATCCAGAGCCCAGATCTCCTGCCCCTAGCAGAGCCTCTGCCGAAGAAGCCCATAGCATCTCTCCTGAAAGTGTCCAGGCAAAGACAGAGCCAACTGGATCCTGCCTGAGTCCTGGGCCAACCTCAACTGGTGCCAAAGACCAGGAGGAGGAGGAGGAAGTACCAGAAGAAGATGAGGAACACACAGTTCTATTGGCTAATCGCCAACCTTCAGAAGTTGACCCAGAGTTTGAGGACGTGGATCAGTTCAGGGAGATCATTACTCCTGTCCTCTCCGATCTGGAAGATTCCCTGTCCAACTTCAGCCGTCCATCGTCCAGTTTGTTCAGTCGAAGCACCCTTCTCAACAGCGGTTTGAGCAGTGTTCAGTCTGGTACAGCTCCCAACAGTTCACCTCATACCAGTCCATCAATACTCATGTGCTTGTGTTTTGTTTGTTTGTTTGTTTGTTTGTTTGTTTGTGCATTTTCCCCCATTCAGCCCATCTTCAAACCCCAGGAGGTGCTTCAATTTAAAGGGACAAACCCTTCATGCATTGTTTACCATTTTGAATCTGTATAAATGTCTGATGGATTGCTTTCAAGAGCTAATCTGATTAAGGCTGTTAAGTGCATCATTACCTCTATTTTGACTGTAAATATAATCAATATTAATTCCTGTCTTGTGTCACACTGGTCTGCGTTCCATATTGACACAGCAGGTTCAGTGCAGGGCAATGATTTTTCACAAAGAAACACCTGTGAGTCAACCAGTGAAGCCAGTACTATGTGATTATTCTAAAAGGTTTACCAACTTTTTTTTGGTACCAAATTGTTTTTAGCACTTAATTACATGAAGAAAATGTATCAATAGGTCCCAGTATTGTCTTCTTAATGACCGTGAATCATTAGAGTAGATTTAATTTCCTCAGTTCATAAAGGAGCCCAGTGATTTGACTGAATTACACATCAAAAACTATTATGGATTGCAATTTCTGCCCATTTTGTTGAAAAGCTACAATTATTTTGGAGTTCATTACATATGTATAGTAATTTATATGATCAAATTACAGTTGTTGCCTGTATCTAATAATGTTTTTTTTTCAAAGCTTTATAATTATTGATTGGGTATTTGTTCTTAATTTTTAAACTGTTATTTTTACATTACATTATAAGCTCTTCGTACAATCCAAAGCCCACATTTAAATAGTTTGAACATGTACAGAAAAAACATATTATTAAAACAAAAACACTTAGGGCCATATTCATAAAACTTTTATGTTGTGTAAAAGTAAATAAATAAATAACTATATATGTATGTATTACAGAGAGAGAGAGAAACAAACTCTTAATATTACAAAACCAAAAATAAACATTTGAACTTATTTTTTTAAATAATAGGCTTCAAAATCACAGTGTGTCCTTGTACTTTCACTAAGCTGATGTTAAAGAGAAGAAGTCTATTGAAGATGGGCAACCAGTGTGCATCAGTTGATTATGCAATGTTCAAATATACCACCTTGTTTTTCTTTTACTTTTCTTTTTATATTCAATCTTTATTCTATATTTAATGGAAAGTCTCCTGTTGTGTTCTATAGGTATTGGTGACTTGGAGCCAGAGGACAGCATTCCTCTCTCCCAACTGCGTTCCTCTTACTTCTCGCTCTCTGCTCTTACTTCTCCTGACCCAGAGGCCACTAGCAGAAGAACCTCTCTACACAGCCTCCTGCCACCAGGGCCCAGTTGCCATGACAACCGAACGCTGAAATTCACCCTCAGCCAGCCGGACTGTCACAGCGATGCTGCACAACCTCAGCAGACACAAACCTACTCTGTGGGGAGGCAGTCACAGTCGGAGATGACACCTTCCTTTGTGGAAATTTGGCATGACCGGGCACTTCACCAGTGGCCTGTTCTTCCACCCATCTCACCGCAAAGAGGTTAAGAAGTGTTTTTTTCTCTCTCTCTCCTCAACATTTCCATATGGTTTGTTCACAGGCTCCACTGTGCATATTGTGAGAGGTTATTTACCCAAACTCCTGGGGGGGGTAGAATTGTTCCATCATTGCTGGACATCGAGAGATAAACAAAGAAAGAAAGAAAGAAAGAAAGAGAAAATCAAAGCCCCCTGTGTACAGAAAGTGCCTCAGATGTACTTGTTTCCACTGCATCATTGTGAAGTTCTTGTCAGGCCATTTTTTCCCCCCTGACATAATAAATAATGTTGAAAGCTTTTTTTTCCTTTCCACAAAACACAGTGAGAGAGCAGCCTTTGGATAGAATGCTGGTAGTGTCTGATTCACAGCATTTCCAAGCATTAGGCTTGTACAATGGTTCCTCGTGTGCCATTGCTTCAAGCTATTGCGCTCCCTTCCCTGGCATTATCCCGTCTTAGAAAGCAGACATGTCACTGATAGCAATAAATCCATGCTAAACAAAGTTAAATGTCACAATAACAATAAAAACAAAACAAACAATGGACTAGTTCTTCCTTCTTCATGCTTCCTAATTTACCGTTTAGAGTCAGAATAAAGAACAGAAATTGCTGGTAAGTCAAACATGCTTTGGAGTGGATTTTTTAAGGCCCAAAAGTCACACTGCCAAATTCCCCAACCTGCTCCCTCACCCCCCCACCCCCCCAAATCAGTTTTCTCAGTTCAGTTTGGATTTACAAGAACAGTCTTTATTTTCGAAATCAATGGATCCCAAGAGACTATAAAAGACCTAGAAGACGACTACATAGAAGATGCAAAGATGAAGTATGAAACTTTGCTGGTGTGACCTAGAAAACAGATGCTTTTCATTGATACTAGTGGAAACATCTTGGGGAGGCCTTCATCCAGCAGTGGATTGATTAAGGCTCATGTTGATGATAGTGCTATAATGTGTGTGAGCATATCTATATGATGTATATATGAATTTGCTGTGTATATACTGTGTGTTGGAATCGCTAAAGATTTAATACATTTTGTTAGTAACTTCTCTTTTGAACCCAAATTGAGCTTTTATACTAATAATCATTTTACCTATTTGTAGCGATCCTCTGCAGATCTAGTGCAAATTGGGTAGCATACTTACATAACTAAATTAAATTAAGTATTGAAATATGAATAATTAAATATTAATACAAATTCCAAACTTTTACAAACATAAACATTGGAGAAAAAATTAGGCGTATTTGTTCTTAAATGTCTGAAGATATAATGATAAAAAATTGCTTTGAGGGTAACACTTTACAATAATGGGCACAAACCCTTAATGAATCAGGAATAACGTATGGATACCCCATTCACTTTCACTGAGTTCAGATGTTGATCACATGTATAAGCCCTTACTGCATACCTAGTCTGTAACCCTATCCCTAACCCTGACCCTAACCTTGTTATACATGTGATTACCAGCAAGACTCCGGTGAAGAGCATAAGGTATTCATGTGGTATTCCTGTGGTGTTCATACCTGAATTCAGTAAGAATTGGTGCCCTTTATTATAAAGTGTGACTGCTTTTTTAATCTTAGCCCGTCTGCAGCAAAATGGTAAAACTGAGGGGAAAACGATTCTATAGCAACAATATTAGTGATGCTAATGACTTTTCTCCCTTTGCACACGAGGGGTGTAGGAATCGGCAGCAGGCCTTTCCTGGCAATATGTCCAGCCCTGGTTTTCTGTAGCCCTTTCAGATGGATGATTTCATTGTAATATTAGCAGTGTTCCCTTTCAGAACACCATGCAAGGGTTGAACAATCACTAGCTGACCCTGCTCTGACCTTTCTTGAGCATCATCTTCAAAGTCTAACTGTCCTTGACAATGAGGGAGACCTTCCCATTGTCAGGCCTTTGCATGCAATCTTAGTGTCACTTTAAATGCTTTCAAGCCCAAGCCTTGGTCGAAGGAAGGAGACAAAGTGGCCTGTTGTTTCTAAGTGACTTCATTTGAGCTTCCCATTTGTGCCAGTGCCTGTGGAAGATGATGGGTGTCTTGACAGAAGCGATATGCTTTGAACTGTTGAGTCAAATCATTCTTTTGTTTTCACGTTTCTCGGCAGAGTGCTACAACCTCTTCGGATGCCACCACACAGAATTGTGATTGCCTGGCGTGTCCGGAGAGGTGACATTCCTCTGTGCTGTTTATTCTGTGATTATTAAACAAGGATAGCAAAGCAAGCCAACAACAAATATATATATATATATATATATATATATATATATATATATATATATATATAAGGGAACGTAAAGTGTATTTTGTGGCGTTTAATGTTATTTTTACTGAATATAGAGTGTGTTGACATTTGATCAGGAATCGTATATTTCTCTTTGTGATCCTTCATTCATGCTAGGGGAAACAAAGTCCTTTTATAGTTCTGAAGGGTCTTGGCACTTCTAAACCCTGTTATATAAAATATCACAAATGCAGCAACTCATATGTTTGACACTCTTCCCCCTCGAAAACAGGGTAGATATTAAAAAGGTCTATACAAACTTTATTTCCCTGTTTAAATGGTTAACAAACTTTTTTTCTTTTTATTTCAAGCATGAACAACTAATGGGTCAAAGTGCACATTACAGCTGGAATTTACATCGTGTATCTTGAAAGTGTGTTGGCAAAGAAGACACAGAATGGCCCTCGCTTCAAGTTTTTATTCAGCTCACAGTCTTCCCAAGCAGTTGGATATTCTATATTTCTCTGCACCTACAAATATTGCATAGTAGTTAAATGTGTTGAAATGAATACTAGTTTGGTATTTTCAGAAGGATAACTAGATTAAAGGGTGAATGTGGGATCTGTAATCCCTACAGTGCCAGGCTTCCTTGGGTTAGTTAAAATAACCCATGTTTTGTTTGTTGTTTTTTACTTGTAATATCTCAGTAGTGCTCCATAAACAATTCCAGTCTAGGATCAACTATTTAAATGGCATTACTAACTACTGCAGGCTGAAGTGAAGTGGCATTTAAAAAAGCAGGAAGTGTGAACTATTTTCTGAGGCATTATTTAAACCCTCTGTGTTTATCTGTGGTCCTCTGTGTTCTGTTTCAGATGGCCCTGAGGAGCGACACCGTTCCTCTCAAATCAGCTATGTCCAGCCTGATGTCTTTGATGAAGCAATATTCCCTAGAAAAGGCTCATCTCTGTCCCAGGAATACCCAGAGAGCATAAGAGAAGGATGTAGTTCAGTTGATACAGGTACTTTTAATTACCATATATTTTACCACTATATACATTTTGTTAGTTACTGTATCCTTAGTGGGTAATTTATTTTGTTATCTTCATTGTTTTATAAACTGTGACAGCATGCAGGGGAGTGGTACATGACTGTATGTATTGTAGGACCATGTGGTTCCCCCACCTGTCCTCCTAGACGACACTGACAGGACATGGCTCACACCCCATGCCATGTCACAGGTGATGGAGAATGCGACCACAGTTTTGAACAATACCTAGGACAAAACATGACAACAAAAAGTCATGGAGGACCAATTCAGACAGCTAGTCAAATCGAACTTTGTCCAACAAGAAATGTACAGGGGTCATGAAAGCCAAACACCGCCTCAGCAATGAGTCTACACAAGGAGCTGCGCTGTCTCAGTGGCACCATAGCATGAGGATCATGGAGCCCCAATCTGCCAGTGGCTCCACTACTCACAAAAATAGCCCCCCAAGACAACATAGAAGCTTACCTGACCACATTCAAGCACATAGCCCAGTGGGAAAGCTGACCGAAAATCGAATGGACAGATATCCTGGCTCCATATCTTTCCAGCATTGCTCAGCAGGCATATCATGACTTGGATAAGAGACAAGCTCGGAAATACTCTGTGTTAAAAAATACAATTCTTAGCCACCTGGGAGCTTCCGCTTTCGTCCAGGCTCAGTGTTTCCACAACTGGACTTTCTCTCCGAGTACTCCGCCTTGCCAGAAAATGTTTGATCTTCTCCACACCACAAAGAAATGGCTACATCCAGATGTCCTGGAGAAAGAAGCCCTCGTCAAATGGGTCATGGTAGATAGATTCCTCCAGTGCCTGCCTTATGACAAAGTGAAGAGCCAGCCAGAGCAAGGAAAACAAGGAAAACACTGAAAAACGTATGGAGTGCCCAGAAACCCTCTGGGATACGTCCATGACATTGCTCCTAGACTCTGGTGCATATTGTAACGGGTTGGGGGGCCCGTCACAAGAAAAGGCTGTGTGGTCTTGAAACACACAGTAGGAAGGCAGGCAAAGGGTACAAAACAGGCTTGCGGTTGTTTTATTGCTTCCCTAAATGGCAGGCACAGTGTCAAAAAGCAAAACAAAACCTAGCTCTGTCCGAGCACTAACTAAACGTAAACAATCCCTAACTACAAAACAAACAATAACAATAACAGTAAATGCCCGGGTCGGTGGAGCCGAACACCAGTCAAACAGAAGCACGACAGGGGCAAGGCAGGTTCGTAGTCACAGTCCGTAATCAAAGTTCGTTACCAGTGGGAGGTTGTCAGACAGTCCGGAGTTTAAGAGGGAGAATGGTCCAGGTCCAGAAAAAGGGTCGTAAGCCAGTGAATCCGTCAACTGTGAACTTATCCCTTCTTTCTCCTGCTCTTCCACTCTTTCGCCTTCTCGCCTTCTCGCCTTCTCGCCTTCTCGCCTTCTCGCCTTCTCGCCTTCTCGCCCTCCTGTGCACCTTGCTACCCCAGCCAAGCATGCACACACAGGTTCGCTTCCTGCTTCCTTTTATAGGGCAAGTGGTGGGCAGGGCTATGGCCATCAGGAGCCCTGCTGGCTTCTGGGGTTTGGAGTCTTGGAGGAGGGGTTTTGTAGTCTCCTCCACTGAAAGACCCGCCCTCACCACAGCCTTGCCTCTCACACTGCCACAATATTCTGTGTACACAGAGACACCCAGGACTTACTGACTGCACCAGTTAACCTCCTCGCTGCCAGAGGGCCCTGTCATCTAACCATTGGAGTGCTCGACAAGGTACCATTACCTTAAATCCTTGGCTGAGACTTACCCCTCTTCCAGGAGTAGTGGGACCACTCTCAACCTGACCGTGTTGAACAAATCTCCATAGAGAGAAGAAGGAAGTCACCCCCCAACAAACAGAACCTGACGCAGGGCAAAACGAAACATCACATGCCCCTCTTTTCCAACTATACAGAGTGATGTGCGCAACAATAGCTCTGTAGAAGCGAAAGCTGACACTGATGACAAAGCAGGGCAGGAAGAGTCGACCCCCTTCTCTGAACGACCCAACATTAATATAATAATAATAATAATAATAATAATAATAATAATAAAAATAATAATTCAGTTACTTAGCTGACTTACATTTGACTTACATTTGTACCTCCCATTAATGCACCTCCCAGCACTCTGCGATACGGAACAGCACAATTATAGGACTTTTCAGCACGCTCTCTGCAACATCCAGGTCATGGAGGGGAAACCTGTACATTTTGCCATAGAAGAAGGACTGATCTACCAAGTCATAAAGAAATAAGGAAAGACTGGAGCAATTACTGGTCCCACAGCCATTTCAAGAAACAGTGTTACAGTTAGCACACACCAACCTTCTGGGCGCACACCTGGGGGAAGAAAAGACGAAAATGCATCCTACTAAGATTCTACATCAGGAAGTCTTGGAGCTAATCAATCACAATGCAGATTTATTCTCTAGCATCCCAGGACAAATGTCTCTCATTTCCCATTCGATCCACACTGTTCCAGGGTGGAAAGTAATAGTAAAGCCCAATCGTATCCTAGAAGCTCGCTGAGACATCATCAAGAAAGAAGTGCAGATGATGTTGAATCTGGGAATAATAGAGCAGTCTCAAAGTGCATGTAACAGCCCCATTGTGCTGGTACCAAAGCCTGATGGGTGACTTCGGTTCTGTAATGACTTTAGCAAGCTAAATGAGATCTCAGACTTAGACACCTATCCTATGTCCCGGATCAATTAACTGATTGACCGGTTGGGGAAGGCATGCTTCATTTGTACCTTAGACCTCACCAAAGGATACTGGAGGTCCCACTATCCCCCAGCACAAAAGACAAAACTTTTTCACTTCCACTATAACATGCTACCTTTCAGTCTACACGGGGCACCAGCCACCAGCTGCTTACCTAGATGATTACCTTGTCCACCACCCGGGATGCTGGGTTTATTCCCAACCCCTGAAACTGTAAGTTTGGGCCTACCTCAACTTCTCTGTCGGGCGAGAACTGGTCAAACTCCAGGACAGTAAGGTCTCTGCAATATGAAACTGGCCCCAGCTGGTGAATAAAAAACAAACAAAGTGCAAGCTTTTCTGGGGTTAGTCAGCTATTATTGCCATTTTATTAAAGATTTTGCCACTTTAACACAGCCTTTGAAAGACCTGACAACAGGTGGAATAGAACCCCGAAGTTGAGACTTTATTATTTTTTAATTATTTGTATTTCTTGTCCAGGGCGACTTACAAAATATAAGCACAATACAAAGTGCAAGAATACAGTTCATTACAAGGCATCAAACATTAAAAATTTAAATTTACATTATATAAAGCAATTCAAAGCATAATACATTTTACAAATTCCAATTTACCAAAGTAAATACAATAAGTGAGGTCATACATCCTGGAAAGTAAAAGCTAAGTGCTGTCAAGATGTTAGGTCACAGTCAAGGGCTACGGGAAAGTGAGCAAGGGGGAAATCAATAATACAAGTATTAGTAACGCAAGAAGCATGATAAAATGTTTGAAGTGCTATCTTACAGGAGAGTAAAAGGACTAATATTACAAGTACTGTCTGCAAAGATGTGTCTTGAGTAAGCACCGGAATGAGGTCAAGGGATGAGAAGGAGTGGGCTCTGGAGGAAGGAGAGTGGAGAGGAGGTAGAGTTAGTCTTCTGGATCCGGAAGACCACAGTGGTCTGGAGGGGATGTATGGGGAGATGAGGGACTGAAAGTAGCTTGGTGCAGTGTGGTCAAGACAGCGGTAGGTGAGGGTCAATGTCTTGAACTAATTACGTGCCGCTATCGGGAGCCAGTGGAGGGAAAGGAGCAGTGGAGTAGCCAGTGCAAATCGTGGCAGAGAGAATACCAGACGAGCCTCAGAGTTCTGGATGAGCTGGAGTGGGCGGGTAGTGGATGCAGGCAGGCCGGGCAGGAGGGAGTTGCAGTAGTCCAGGCGGGAGAGGACCAGTGACTGTACGAGTAGCTGAGTTGAGTAGTCGGTGAGGAAGGGACGGATCCGGCGTATGTTGCTCAGGAAGAATCTGCAGGTGCGCGTCAGCGTGGTGATGTGCTGGGAGTAGGAGAGCGCAGGATCGAGGGTGACTCCTAGATTTTTAGTGGAAGAAGAAGGAGAGAGTGTGGTGGATTCCAAGGGGATTGAGATGGGGAGGTCAGCAGAAGGTGAGGAAAAGTGGGGAAAAAAAGAGGAGATTTGGAGAGGTTGAGCTTGAGGTGGTGCGAGTGCATCCAGGTGGAGATAGCAGACAAACAGGATGTGAGAGGGGATGATAGGGTCATCGGAAGAGGGAAAAGACAGGAAGATCTGTGCATCAGCTGCGTAGAAGTGGTAGGAGAAACCATGGGATGCGATGAGGGGGCCCAGGGAGCGAGTGTAGAGAGAGAACAGGAGGGGGCCCAGGTCGGAGCCTTGGGGTACGCCTCTGAGAAGAGGTTGGGGGGTGGATGAGGAACCTCGCCATGTTACTTGTTAGGTCCAGTCGTTGAGGTAGGAGGAGAACCAGGTGAGAGCAGTTCCAGAGATTCCAAGGTCAGTGAGGCAGGAGAGGAGGATGGAGTAATCGACAGTGTCAAATGCTGCAGAGAGATCAAGGAGGATGAGGACTGAGGAGAGCCGTCTCAGTGGAGTGAGCTGTGCGGAAGCTAGATTGCAGAGGATAAAGAAGTGAGTGATGGGACAGAAAGGCAGAGAGCTGACAGTGGACCGCCCGCTCGAAAGTCTTTGAGAAGAAGGGGAATAGGGAGACAAGGCGGTAGTTCTGAGGAGAGGTGGGGTCAAGGGTTGGTTTCTTGAGGAGTGGGATGACAGCAGCTTGTTTAAAAGCAGAGGTGAAACAGCCAGATAGGAGGGAGGAGTTAAGGAGGGAAGAGATGAAGGGGAGTAGATCAGGAGCAGTCACTTGGAGGAGGCGAGAAGGGAGAGGGTCCAGGGTGCACGTTGCAGGTTTGTGACGTAGGAGGAGAGAGGAAACTTCAGAGTCCGATAGAGGTGAGAATGAGATAGAGGAAGCTTGGTTGGTGGGAGGTTTGGGTGTGATGGGAGAGGAGGGGGGACTGTTGAAGAGCTTGCGGTTGTCTGTGATCTTGGAGGAGAAGAAGGAGGCAAAATCATCAGCAGTTAGAGACGAGGGAGGAGGAGGGGGGGGCGAAAAGGGAGGAGAAGGTGGAGTAGAGTTTGCTAGGGTTGTAGACAGTGGATTCAAAGAGTGACTAGAAGTAAGACTTCTTGGCTGAGGTGAGTGAGGAGGAGAATGTAGACAGTAGAGAGCGGTAGAGTTCGAGGGCAGCTGGGAGTTTGGTCCTTTTCCACTTCTGTTCAGCGGCACGCAAAGGAGAGGAGGGATGGACAGGACAAGACGTGAGAGGACAGAGACAGTCAAGGGAGGAGGTGAGGGAGGAGAACAAAGAGGAGGTAGCACAGTTGACAGATAGATGGGAAAAACAATGGAAGGTAAGAGGGTGAGGGCAGTGGAAGCAAGGGTGGAGGGGGAGACGGAGCGGAGATTACAGTGGAAGGTGACAGAGGGAGTGGGTGGGGTGGGGAGGGAGGGGAAAGAAAGGGAGAAGGAGATGAAGTGGTGGTCTGAGATGTCCATGGGTGTCATGGAGAGTGTTGAAGGGGAGCAGCCTCTAGAGAAGATGAGGTCTAGCTGGTGGCCTGCACTGTGAGTAGGGGGAGACGGGGAGAGAGAGGAGTTAAATGAGTGAAGGAGAGGAAGAAATCCGGCAGAGTGGGAGGGGTTGGAGAGGTAGCCATTTAAAAGACTGTCACCAACCCGTCCACCAGGCACCAGACTTGAGTGCCCCCATGCTAAACCAGTGGTTCTCAACCCTGGTCCTGGAGGACCCCCTACCCTGGTGTTTTTTGTTCCAACCGAGCTCTCAATTACTTAATTGAACCTTAATTGAATTAATAATTTGCTGACATTTGCTTTTTAAATTGTGTGACTGATAAAAAAGTTGGTTCTTTAATAAAATAAGTTACTTATACAATTTTATACATAACCTTTACTGTTTAAAATAATTAAAAGGTTCTGATTCAGGAAATTGAGAGTAATTGAGAGATTACAAAAAACAACAGGGTAGGAGGTCCTCCAGGACCAGGGTTGAGAACCACTGGTTTAACTACTGGTTTAGACGGATGCCTCTGAAATCGGCCCCGTACAAGAAATAATGGAGAAGAGCACCCAGTTTTATACCTCAGTCGAAAGCTACTTACATGGGAAATCCGCTATTCTACAGTCGAATAAGAATGTCTAGCAATTAAATGGACACTGGTCTCACTGAAATATTACCTTTTTGGATGAAAATTCCTGAAAGCTGTGGGTGTATGATGGTGGGTATTTTAGGACTATGCAATCCCCCCATCTGTGCTTCTATATGCCACATGATGATGTAAACACAATGTCACGCACCTATCTGGTATCGAGCACTGGCATAAAAACTCTCTACAAACGACACCCAGGGTAAAGTACCTATAGGGGAAACATAGAGGGTGAATAGGCATATGAAAGAGAGAGAGATAATTGAGAATGAAAAGGAAAAGACTGACTGACTACCACGATAACGACCCATCTTTGGCTGACAATCCTCCTTGGAAACCAACCTCAGAACGAACCTCGACTCTAAAATCCTCCTAAACTACACCGTGTTACAGCAAACCAAAGTGACAACCCTGACAGGAAATTTATCACACCCACGCCATGTCACAATACCTACCTACATACATAAATATATACAATTATAAAGAGTCTTGGTTTCTCTTACATGCACTTTTCAGTGCTTTACTTCAGTCTGAAAATCAAACCTTTTCAAACACTCACTGTTCTGATCTGCTTCCTTTTCAAACTAATATCTATAAAGGCAGATTCATCAGTGTGCTGATAAAGGCATGTTTTTAATTTGATTATTACCAAAGTTAAGATAGAGTTGAAAATAATTCACACACTTCATCAACGACAATTTACTCCATATTGTTGCTGTTACTAAATTATGTTAATTAAACTATACTTATTTATCCATAATATATTTTCAGAGTTTGGTTAAATCTGCTTCAGTTCATTTGGAGGAGCTAACTTACCACAGGGATTCTATAAACCTTTGATTGCCAATGCATTGCTTTCTAGTTTTACACTGTCCCCAAGCTTAACTTGGTTAAACTGGAATCTGTACGGTCATCCAATAATTCTTCAATTAGTTCAGGTTCTGCCTCCTTTCAGCATTTCACCTTTGCTTAATTGTCTGTGACTATAATCATGCGTGTTTGTTTTTGCATGCTAAACTCAGACAGGGTTTTGGTAATCTCTGGTTTATTTGTATAAACAGTAACGCACACTATTTATGGAAGCTTAAAGTTTGGGCTCAAAAGTGTGGAATTACCTAATGAAAATGAAAGCCTCTCTAGGGATATTGGAGAGCTTTTCCATTTGCTAATCCCTGATAAGGTGTTCAACCTCATTGGCTGAATAGCAGAATAAGAGAAACAACCAAACCCTGGTGTACCTTTTTTTCCTAAGGAGAGTGAGCTTTCAATGAGTGACTGACAACAAGATTAATCTTTGTGTCCTTTTTATTTTCACAATAATCTGACCTATGTTTCTGTATATTAATAATTTTCTTTTGTAGGCTAATACCAATGCAATGTAATGCATTATATATAGGGTATAGGGTATTTTTGAGTATATATACTTTCAAAATATTTTTCTATTAGTCCTTAATTGGAGCAAGACTGACAACAGGCAGTGGAGAGAACCAGACCTGACTTAAATGTTGAAATATTACTTTCTCTTTCATTTGTAGGATTGTTGTGTCAAAAAGAAACGCACCCAAACACATTCCACAATTGTGTGAAAAGGCTTTCTTCCTGTTCTAACACCTCCTTCTGGGTGGTATCTAATCTGGCTTTTAATGAATCTAATTGTTTATCTCACAGAGCCTCACCTGATACTGTTTCTCTTCACATATATATATATATATATATATATATATATATATATATATATATATATATGTTCTCTTCTGAGGTGTTTTTGTATTTCATGTTTTGGTTTGCTTCATGAAATATCAGTACAAACCACAGATTTTCACATTCAACTCCTCTTCAAAAAATAAAAATGTGTGAAACTCAGTGTAGCATGGACTCAGAAAACCCCCTTCATGAAAACCTCAATAGAGTGAAACAAAACAGCAACAAAAAAAACATTGCTTTGCAGTCATGGGTTAATATTTGCATGGGCAAAGTGCCAGTAGAACTCTGTTACAAATCAATCGTATTGTAATTGCTATTTAATAAACAGTCAGTGAGTAGTAACATACTCATGTTACATACATAAGTAACAGCTGTCATCACCACCAATTACATCCATCCATCAATAGAAAGTAGAAATTATTTTTGCCATAATGTACTGGCCATGAAGCGTGGTTTTATGGTATGACTGCTTTTAATAATTAGGTTTCAGTATTTTTTGTCGATTACCTAACAATATACAATAAATAAAAATGTTAAGTTTCTGTATTTTCACATCATAAATTTAAAGCATTGGTAATCTGCAGTATGTTAAAATGGCATTATTAATTAAATTAGCTGGTCAAATAATGTTAATTCAATGTGTAGTTTCAAGTGGTAGAAAGCTTTTGAAATATATGTATATTTTTAACTTTCTTGTCAGTTTGCTTATGTAGTCAAATAAGATAGGATTTAAACATTTTTCTATCATTCACAATTTCTTGGTAGACAGCAACATTTTGCACTGGCAACACAGTAGATGAAAACAAACAGTGAAAAAGGAGACATTGTTTCAATATATTTGATAGATTATCCAAAGTCGTCCTCGAGACCTTCAATGTATCGAATTTCATTTGCAGAGCTATCAAGGCGGACTGCTTCCCTGTCTCTGGGCTGTATGAGTGAAGCAGGGTCTCTGTCTCACGTGCGACTTTTGCTGTTGGACCACAACTGCGAGGATCCTCTTCTGGACCCCAGCCCCCTGCAAATGTATGACTCAGACCGGGACAGCTGGAGAGAAACAACTGATTGCAGAAATGGAGTCATTGGAGCCCATGAGCGTATTACATCTACAGGTGATATCTACAGCACACTTTAACAGAAGTGATTGTCATTGAAGATATTTACATATTAGCAACCTTTTAAAATGTGTGTAAAATGCTGCATTTAGACACAGCCTTCAATATATATTTGTTGTCCTTGCATGCACAGCAGGCAGTTTTTTCAGGGTTGGATTATCTCACGAGGAAGCTGTGCTAAAACAACATGTCTGAGGAGTAACTACATATTGAGAAGCAGCTGCTAGAAATACCAAGGCTTAAGGTGGCCAGAAAACAATGGCATAACAGTGTGGAGTATACATAATACACTGTACTGTGGCATTTGGCAAGCTGTTCTCCCTCAGAATCTGCCCCTGCACAGGTCTGAACAAGTTCACAACAGTAAAACAATTAAACATAAGTTCATTTTTGCCCATGAGCAAAGTATATATTTAACATCTATCAAGATCAACAACACAGATTTATCATTAACACCAAAAGCTGAGTTAATATGTTGCTAAGTGATATTTGTTTTGTAACCAAAAACGCGTAGTTTTATTTTGATCATGTGTACATAGAAATCTTTGAGGTTTAAAAAACATGTTTCTTATTTTTTTTTACCTAAATGGTTTAATTTTATTTAAAAAAACAAAAAACAAAACTTACAAATGAGTTAAACTATCAGTTATACAAACTAGCTACATTTTTCAGTTCAAGACAATTATTTATAATTATTTTTGAACTATAAGAAACTAGTTTCACTATTGGTCCTGTCACAATCACATTAGTAAAAGTTGGTTTATTGATTGATAGCCTATTTTAAAAAGTATATCTGTGTATATAATATAATAATATAATAACATTAAAATTAGAATAAAGTTCAAGAAAACTACGTCTTAATGGTGTATCATTGTATTTAATGAAACTCCAACAGTGATGCCACTATCCTGGGAGTTTTTATGTTTAGTCCACTTAGATACATCTGCATACAAGAGAGTTTTGATTAGTATTGTAGAGAAAATTAGCAATTGCTGATAAGATTCACAAAGATGTTAGCTTTTAAAATTCACAATAAAGTAATAAAACAATTTAAGAACTGAATTGGGCTACAGATTTGTTCCCATTTTTCCGTTACCTCCACCTTTCAAGAGCACATTTCCAAATCCAATCTGAGGTCTACAAATTAATTTGTCTTTGTCCATTGTTCCTGAAGAGCAGGTATTAGCAGTGAACTGTGAGTCCTGTAAATGTCACTCAGTGGTATTTCGTAACCCATTTCCTGGTGGCAGTGGGAATATTTTATTTACAGCAGTGGTTAATTGAGACCTCAAATTTTCTAAAAAAAAAATATTATTTTATATTGTACAATTCCATTATTACCCCTTAATGTTAACCTCTGGTATTAACAAATGAACTGAGCTAGCTTTTGGAGCTGTTAACTCAGTAACCCACTGAGATCTTATCAAAGCAATAACAGAAATAAAAATAACAATGGGAATAGAACAGAATAATAACATTATTACATAATATTATACTACCACACACACTAGATTAAGTCTGTCACTTTGCTTGTGTAACAGCCTAGTACAGATTGTCCTTCTCATCTCCCCATCTGCATAACATCCTGCCATTTTGCTCAGTGCAGCACGGTAAGAGTGACGCCACCCTATCACATCAGCACTCTTGGCATGTAGAGAAAATGATGCCAAAAGTTCCTCAATCCAGGAGTTCATGCAAACCCTTTCATTCAAACTGTTCTGTCAGAATGTGTTACATATACTGATATAGTTTTTTTTTTACAACAAAATAATTAACTGACACAAAGAGATTACATTAAATGGCATTGTGAACAAATATGGGTAAAGAAAACAACAACACAAAAAACACACACACAAAACAAAACAATCAAAGCTTTTTAATTAATAAGTTATGGTCTGAAAGGATATAGAAAATAACTGCTGCCCTGCTCAGCCCTAACCCTGGGCAAGAGCTCAGGGCAGGTTGAGCAAATTTATTATCATATTACTCAAAATGACCAAGCAAATCAGCCAAAAAGCTTGGGCTTTTGCATCTCACTGGCTTCAGATTTCATTTGAATAAAATAAAATGAAAACAATGTCAGTTTTTGTTCTTTGTGTTGTGTTTCTTCATTCATTTAACTTGTAGGTGCAGCTAATACAGGATACCTGTGTGTCTATTTCTTGATAATAAGTATGACTCCTCTACCATTTAGATTCCTGCTAATAAAAAATAAACTATTGCATTGACACTGGCAGCTTTTTTAACAGAACAGCTACAGTAGTCAGGCAATTCTGAATACAATCTTGCATATCAAAAGGCATCTGTAATTAAACCTTGCCTACTGACTGACTAGCTAGCAAGTATGCTGTAGGGGGTGTGCCAGTGCAGTGTGAGACTCTTTGGCTAAGATGTGTATAGTAACTTTAGACAACAAATCCTGTTTACCCTCCGCGACTCCCCTTTCTAATCAGTCAACATTGCGGACCGTTTGATATATTAGCTGCATGCTGATTTCTCACTCTTGTTTTTTTCGCTGGTCTCCTCACACAAAGTGGCAATTTATCATCTCTCCTGGCAGGCTTCCCGTATCGCCATGCACCTGCCTTCTTTAAAGAAAACAGACTGCCAGATACTTGTACAAATAAAGGCATAGATGATCGGCAGAGTATTTACACAATGGTGAGTCCCCGTTCACAAAAGAATGTTTTTCTTGCACTGCATATGGTTCGTGTATATCACTGTATAATAGACTTTAATAGACTGCATTTATGCCCTGATCTTATGAGCTTTCTGTTAACTTTCACGTCAATACAGCAATATAACTACGGCTGTTGATGATTGGGTAAAGAGCTTATATAAGTGCCTGTTTCCACTGGCCTGTCCTAGGGAGAGCTATTACAGTAAGACTCTGTGTCAGCTCAGAGACCTTTAACTTTAAGGTGCTTTGACTTGTTTTGGGTTGTTGCTGATTGGATTTGAATTAATCTCTATAATGTTTATTGAACAGAAATCTGGTGAGTAAACAGCAATACACTACAGTGTTTATCCAGCTGTTGTGAAACCCAACCCATTCAGTAAAAAAAAAGAAAAGAAAGAAAAACATGAATCCCACCCTGTATTATGATTGTGTTTCCATAGAGATATTTCATATTAAATAAGTAGTAGGTGGGCTGGGAGCCATTCCTTTCATTGCCAAGTTTGCAGTAATATGGTTTGAGTCCGATTCAGGCCCTGACTGCATCATCACTGTGGAAAGGGATAAGAGAGATTTTTCCATTTAAAAAGCTCTAGTCTCCCAAGCAGCCCAAATCAACAAAGCAATGTGTCTTAACAAAACCAAGTGCCTTAAATATGTATATGACTGGAAATATTCTCTGTCTTTTCGCAATGTAAAAAAAATAAAATGAATATTTTATTAATTTCAAAATGTTATCTCATATAATACCATATTTTAATATTTTAAATCACCTCTTAATAAATATATATGCCATTTAATGTGTGTATTGTATGTATGTATGTATGTATGTATGTATGTATGTATTTAAATTTGTAGTTTGGTTTTCTCACTAATTGGATCATTAGTTTGTTTTGTTTGATTCTTTTGATGTATCTTTACCTCAGATTTTTATTTCCCAGAAAAAAGAACACAAAAATCAGATTGTACATGCAGGCTGTTGCTGAGGCGGTATGCTCAGGAGACAAATTAGCCCAATTTGTGAAGCACTGTGCACTGAAGCTTATATAACCTGGATATATTTCCCCACCTTTTTTCTCAATTTCTGCACTGGGGGAGTGACCTCAGAATAATGAATGGTCAGAACAATTTGCTGAAATGGCAAATTTCAAGCTAAGCAGAAACCGGAGAGACTCATGAAGATTCAAAACTGTTAAGAAACATGATTAAGGGCACAGTAAGACAATTAGAAACTGAGAGATGCCCTATGTACTGTGAAAAATGCCCCTGGTGGTAAAGAAACACCATGTCTTCTCTTAGAACACTTTACGCATTGGCTTGGAAATGTTGCTGCATTACCCAAATTGTCTGTGATTTGCCAGGCAAGATCCAAATACCTTACAAGTTGCACACATTAAAAATACACGGCATACTTATGCACAGAGTGGCAGACAAATGCATAAGTAGCCTTAATTTGCAACAAAGTTGTTCACTTGTTCTTTGTAGTTAAATAAATATGGTTTATTTATCCTGCATTGTGCAACCCGACACACTGAGACATAGACATTCATCTTAACAGCTCCTTCATCTGTGTCTTCTTTTTCTTGATCTTTTATTCTTTACAAAAGCAATATTCACTAGTCTATTTGGATCCCTCATGCCATATTTATATGTCATATATGACATTTGTGACATAAGCAGAAAAGAAATTGGAAGCTCAGGTAGCAGAGCTGTCTTACTCAAACCCCATCTGCAACTGGCTCCTATTCAGACCTGTTGGCTAATATTGACTTGAGCACCTCAGTGGCTGAAGCAGTAGTTTCATCTCCCCGTGCATCTCCATTCTTTGACATGTTCACTGTTTGTGACAGACAAAAGAGTGCCCTCATGGGAGAAAAAGGGGGACAGGTTTTTGTTTTAAGATATTGTGGCAAGATTTAGCTGGACACAGACCAAAAGTGAAAGGGGGGGTAGTTTCTGTCAGTTTATACAGACAGCTTTGAAAGAACATGTGGTGATAGGGCAGCTGATAAAGGTGTGTGTGTGTGTGTGAGGGGGGTGGGGGGGGGTCATTTCCTTATTCCACTTATAACTAGCCCAAAGAAGGATTTGTGACACTACTCTCTACATTAAGCTCTTGTGAGGACATCTCCTGGCTTTCTCCTGGGACAGTTCTTTATATAGTAATTGGCTTAGAAAATGCATGAGTCAACAGAATTTATATCAATGGCAGGCTTTAGATTATTTCCTTTGGATTTATATAGCAAAAGTCATATTTTGAAAAGTATAATTCTTACCCAAATACAGTACTTGCTCTAGTATATTCCTTGTCTCATAATTGTTCTCTAAGGCAATGGTTGCCCAACCTTTTCAAACTGAAGTCACACCTACTGAACAGAGAATTTTGCATAGCACACGTTATTATAAACGTTCGTCAAAACTGACTTTCGGTGAGAAACTTGAGCTTGTACTGATGTACAGAATTGTGTAATTCTGTTGGTGAATTGTGAAGTAAAATACGAAATTTGAAAATGTTTAACTTACAGATGCCGATGAAGGTAGGAATGGTCTTATATTTAAATTTATTTTGAGTAATGTAGTGCAATTTTGCATTTAAATTCAGTTGTGTTAAAAATCGTGTTACATTTTGATCCAGGCTAGGGTTTAGTTTAGTATCCAGTAACCTTAGGCTTTCATAATGATTAGGAGCTGCTTTTCTAATGACTACTGATTTTGGTGTTGGCTGGTAGGGAATGTATTAAAACACAACAGACTTACTTATACACTTATATTATTTTGCAACACGAATCTCTTTGATTAATTCTGTTTGTTTATCTTATTAATTTATTAGAAAATCCTTCATGCCTGACATAGCACACTGGTTGGGCAACACTGCTCTTAAGATTTTATATGATTAGTCACATTATCAGCATTTTCTGAAATATAATATTTTTTACATATTTTACATACACATTTTAAAGCCTATAATGTGCAGCTTCTCCGTCACATTAGGCTCCTCCCCCTTGTTTTAGTTTCTGAGTGTTCATTTTGTTACAGTCATATTATAAATGGGGCTTTCTGCTTCACTCAGTCAATGTTAGTAGCATGTTCACCTCCTTTCAAAAGAAAACCTACTGATTCAGACAGAATTGGTCCTAGAGTTGTAAAGCCAAGATACATTCAATGGGGACTTAATCCCATATCCTACAGAGGCCTGTGTATTTAATTCATTCATATGATTAAGTCATGGTAAATAGTTTCAAATAAGAACAATATTATTAGCATGTTAACAATGGCATTTCCTGGAGAAGAGATTTTTGTGTTTAGTGGCAAATGCTAAATAATGCAATTACATGTAAATACAGTAGCTTTTAAGGCATTAGGCAGCTTAAATTGCAGAATCACAAGTGAACACAAGGACGTATGAAATGTAACAAATGAGAGGAGTCCAGTCAGTCCACATTGCTAATATAAATATTACCACCCCTCAAGGAAAATAAAAAACATAGTGATTCAAGGGATTGGACATTAAATCATAGTCATGTTTAAACATTAGAAAAAGAAAAATAACTGACTTTGCAATTTACGTATTATAAATTGGGCCTTCTGTGAAGATTTAGGTTCGCCCACTGGTGCAGGTATAACAATTTGATTAGCCTGATTGTGGTCACACCTCTATAGAACCAGACCAGTCTGAACCCTACCAACCCTGGTCCTAGCGGAGCCCTGTGTCTGCTAGTCTTCGTTCAGATTGAATATGAGACACTGATGTAGGTTAGAATGGCAGGTTAGAATATAGTTATTATTATTATTAATATTATTATTATTTTTATTTCTTGGCAGACGCCCTTATCCAGGGCAACTTACAACATAAGTGCAAACAAAGTGCAAAAATACAGAGAAGTACAAGGCATCAATCATTACAAATTCAACTTAGCTAAAACATAGCAATTCAAAATAATACATTTTACAAATTCCAATTTACAATTTACACAAGTACAGTAAGTGACTTCCTACATCCTGGATGGTGAAAGCTAAGAGCTGTCAAGATGTAGGGTTACAGACGAGGGCTACGGGAAAGGGAGCAAGGAGGAAAACAATCAAGAACGCGAGGAGCATAATAAAGCTGAAGTGCTATCTAGCAGGGATAGAGGACTAATATTACAAGTGCTGTCAGAAGAGATGCGTCTTTAGTAAGCACCGGAATGAGGTCAAGGACTCTGCTTTTTTGACTTCGTAGGGCAGGTCGTTCCACCACTTAGGGGCCAGGGATGAGAAGGAGCGGGCTCTGGAGGAAGGAGAGTGGAGAGGAGGCAGAGTTAGCCTTCTGGCACTGGAGGAGCGCAGTGGTCTGGAGGGGATGTATGGAGAGACTGAAGGTAGCTTGGTGCAGTGTGGTCAAGACAGCGGTAGGTGAGGGTCAAAGTCTTGAACTGATTGCGTGCCGCTATCGGGAGCCAGTGGAGGGAACGTAGCAGTGGAGTAGCCTGTGCGAATCGAGAGAATACCAGACGAGCCGCAGAGTTCTGGATGAGCTGGAGTGGGCGGGTAGTGGATGACGGCAGGCCAGGCAGGAGGGAGTTGCAGTAGTCCAGGCGGAAGAGGACCAGTGACTGGACGAGTAGCTGAGTTGAGTAGTCGGTGAGGAAGGGACGGATCCGGCGTATGTTGCTCAGGAAGAATCTGCAGGTGCGCATCAGCGTGGTGATGTGCTAGGAGTAGGAGAGCGCAGGATCGAGGGTGACTCCTAGATTTTTAGTGGAAGAAGAAGGAGAGAGTGTGGTGGATTCCAAGGGGATCGAGATGGGGAGGTCAGCAGAAGGTGAGGAAGAGTGGGGGAAAAAGAGGAGATCTGATTTGGAGAGGTTGAGCTTGAGGTAGTGCAAGTGCATCCAGGTGGAAATGGCAGACAAGCAGGAAGAGATGCGAGAGGGGATGAGAGGGTCAGAAGAGGGAAAAGACAGGAAGATCTGGGCATCATCAGCGTAGAAGTGGTAGGAGAAACCATGGGAAGCGATGAGGGGACCCAGGGAGCGAGTGTAGAGAGAGAACAGGAGCGGGCCCAGGACGGAGCCTTGGGGAACGCCTGTGAGGAGAAGTTGGGGGGTGGATGAGGAGCCTCGCCATGTCACTTGGTAGGACCGGTCACTGAGGTAGGAGGAGAACCAGGTGAGAGCAGTCCCAGAGTTACATTTAGGTTACTTGTGGTGAGTATAAAAGAAAAATAAAATAAAAAAGTTGCCTGTAGGGATCTTTAGTTGCATTTTGGACAAGAATTATCTATAGGGATCAAAGTAGGGTCATATTTCTCTTTTAGCTAGTGTTTGTGGTTTCTATTTTCCAGTAAAACTAGACTCCTGTAAGGTTTAGGATTAGGTTTCTGCTGAGTTTGGATATTAATAGTTTGTGGATTGGGCATGGTTTCAAATGTTCAAGTTGGCAATGATTTGGGAAGGGGTAGGTATGTCATTGGTGTAACAGAATGGTGTGTAGTGTCAAGTCTTACCGTTTGGCACAGCAATGCAATCACAGATTCTGAACGACTATTTAATTCCTATCCCTGTATTCAATTCCAGCTTGAATGTTACTTATTTAAGAAAATCAATCATTCGCTAAAATTAGAACATGTGCATGTGCAAATAGTTGGTGTTATGGTAAGTTTAATTGATTTAGGAACAGTTGAAGGCTGCTGGGATGCTACAGTTACAGGTAGGTTGTTTCTTAGTCATATCTGAACTAATGTAACTAACATTTAGGGTTAAAATTAGTTAAATTGTGGCTAGGGTTAATGGTATCTTTTTCTCTGTAGACTTAGACTTCCATTAGTGTTAGGGGTATGTTTCTACTTATTGAACTATGGCACATGTCATTTTGTATTGGGCACGACTTCAAAGTTGGGTGTTGGCTAAGGCTGGGGTCCTGACTAAAATGAGTGCTAATAACAGGGTAGGTATCTTTCTGGTGCAATACAATGTTGTATAGTGTAAAGATTTTCATTTTGGCACTACAAAGTATCAGAGTAGAGTATCAAATTTCAGAATAAATATTTTTATGATGGTTATCCTTTAAAAAGCTGCCACAGTATTTTCCCCCGAAACAGAGATTAAAGCAAATAAATGAAAAAATGCGACAGAAGTCTCTATGAAAGACTTGGATTGTTAGAGGTTCCAAGCGGATTTTGTTATGAGAGAACCTCCTGGGCCACACCCTCCCAGAGGTGGCCACGCTATGTTGTAAAGCTGTAGTAATTGTATAGTAGTGTACCATTGGCTCTTTCATATTTTTCTTAAATTTTCCATTTGAAGTTCGAACATTTTCTTCTCTACAGGAATTTGTGTTATTTGCAAAGGAAAAAATTTGACAAGAAGTCATATCCATTAGTTATATCCCATGCAGTTATTGTTAGTATTGATTTGCACCCACTTAATTTCAAAGTGTTTATTGTTTGGGAGTGTGGGGATCTCCATCAAGATTCAGGTGATCTGGCCACAAAAGAGTGGGAGAATCACTGATCAGAGACGTAGATATTTTAACTGGTGGTGCTGCCCTTGATCATACCAGCCCTTTTTCACACCCGCATCATTTATTTCTGAATTACTCCTAAATGTTGCTTTTTTCACTCTTAAATGTCACTCCTGTGTATTTAGGAGATGCTTGAACTTAAGTCCTGCCAAGTATAAAAGCACAAGAGCCCTTAGGCAGATTTATATCCTTAGGAATGAAAGCCAAATATTGGCCTGTCAACCATCTTACACTGCAGTAGAGCCTAGCTGGAACAAAACCTCACAGAAAATCAAATAATAATAAGACAGAAAAGTGCTAGTGAGGCTACAGCAGGTGTGAGGTCAATTTTTCATGGCCTATTTGGAGAGAAAGCTTGCGGTTTATTTTAAATGGGGGGAAAGTCAGACTCCCGTGCGGAGCTCCCATCAGGTTGCCTCCATTTTTCTTTAGGCCTCTTGTTCGCCGACTTTTTTTTCTTCTCCCTGCTGAATGCATCAGACAGTATCAGCTGTCAATGAGGCCCTGTGTCTGAAAACGCACGGCCACCAAACAGCTAGCACATCACGGGAGATGGACGTTTTCTGTTTTGGACAGTGCAGGTGCAGTAATAGATAGATGGGGTCTGTCCTGTTCTGTATTCCAGGGAGGGAGACCAAAACCATTTGTAATCACAAGAGCTGGGCAGAGGGTGCGTCACAGAGAGAGGCGACTTTTCTATACAGAGAGGACTTTAGAGCTTCATAAAGGCATTTCACTCAAGCCATTTACCCTAACTGTGTATTTAAATACACAGCAGCATTAAAAATAAGTTTTCTTTCTCCAGTCAGTGACCTAGAAGAAATTGAATTATGGTACAGTAGATGCTTTTCCCCACTTCTCTAAAGATGTCCACCCTAGAGATCTTTAAACAATAGGACAAGGGTTAAAGGTTACAGCAATGCTCGTCTAAATACATCTTAATCATATTTGATTGGAAACAACACATTTTCAACTGCAAAAGGGAGTAATGTAAAAAATGTGATTAAAGATGAAGCCAGAAGCGTTAATTTTGGTGAGCCAAAAACATTTTACCTCACAACATTCTTTTGACAAAGCTGCACGGTGGGAGGGGAAACCAAAAAAGAGGCTTTGATCTCCCCCAATGTAACGAAAGGTTATGTGGTGTTGAAATCAATTGTCCATTTTTAAAGTGCACAATACCAGTGATGCAGACTTATGAGGTGGAAACCTGGTAATTACAAAAACTGCAGTCAGCTCCTATTGACACCTGCACAAAAGCAACCTCCAGAATGAAATTGCACTGTCGTTTGATAAATGATAGCTGTTAGAGCTCAATCTGCAATTGTTAATTACAGCTGATAAATGGAATGATGAAGCCATTCAGTGTCGACTGTGGGTTTTAACCTTCAGCCTTTTGTGGAGGGCTCTTGGCCGTGGCGCACTGCTTGAGAGGAGAACAAAAAAAGGGGAACACTTGACAGGTGGATGTGCATGTATTTCAAAGTTAAAGACTGTTGGTTTGACAAATGGGCTGGTAAATGGGTTACACACACCCTATAACCTTTGGCAAAGTAGTTTTTTTTGCCGGGCCGGGCAGCTATAGAAAAAACAAGATTCCAACTAATGGGCTATTCTAGCAATTTGACATAGGCTGTGGAAGTGTGAGAGAAATGGCAAAAATGCATTGGAATGTTTCAATTTATTTTTCACTTTAATTTTATTCAGCTTTTGAAAGGCCGTAGAAAGCCGAAAAACAGAAAGCATGATTCAACGCATTTAAGTAAAATTATATAAGTATATTATATAAACTATATACTTTGAGGGAGTGTGCAATTGGCATGCTGAATGCAGGAATGTCCACCAGAGCTGTTGCCAGATAATTTAATGTTCATTTTTCTTTCATAATCTGCCTCCAACGTAGTTTTAGAGAATTTGACAGTATGTCCAACTGGCCTCACAACCTCAGAGCTTGTGTGATCATGCCAGCCCAGGACCTCCACATCCGGCTACTTCACCTGCGGTATTGTCAGAGACCAGCCGCCTGGACAGCTGATGAAACTGTAGGTTTGCACGACTGAAAAATGTCTGCACAATTTGTCAGCTCTGGTGAACATTCCTGCAGTCAGCAGGCTAATCGCACGCTCCTCAAAACTTGAAACTTAAATCTGGGCCTAATACATTTATTTCAATTGACTTATTTCCTTATATAAATTGTAACTCAGTAAAATCTTAAAAATTGTTGAATGTTGTGTTTATATTTTTGATCAGTGTAATTCAGGAGTTAAAAAAATGCCAATTAATTTATGTAGTAGAAGACCTAGACTCAATTTACTTAAGGGAACGATGGCCTTGTCTTGTGTTTGGGATGGAGGAGGGTGGTAAAGCAATGAAATGCGAGTAAAGTGCGTTTGTCACTGGATACTTATGCTCAGGAATGCAGAAGTTGAGCACAAGATTGGGATAGTCCTCCTCCCGAATTTCAGTTTAAGCTCCATTGATGCCCTCATGCTCAAATGATTTCTTAAACATTTCATAAATACTCAACTTCTGGGAGAATGTCCTTTGGACAGACGAAACAAAAGTAGAGCTTTTTGGTAAATCACAACAACTCCATGTTTACAGGAAAAAAATTGAAGCTTTCAATTAAAAGAACACCATCCCTACCGTGAAACACGGAGGAGGCTCAGTGATGTTTTGGGGTTGCTTTGCTGCCTCTGGCATGGGTGCCTTGAATCTGTGCAGGGCACGATGAAATCAAAATACTATTTTGGAGGCATTTTGGAGCGAAACGTACAGCCCAGTGTCAGAAAGCTGTATCTCAGGCACAGGTCATGGGTCCTCCAACAGGATAATGACATGAAACATACCTCAAAAAGCACACAAGAATGGATGAGAAGAAAACATTGGACCATTCTGAAGTGAGTCCTGATCTAAATCCCATTGAACATCTGTGGAAAGAGCTGTAACTCGCAGTTGGGAAAAGGCACCCATCAAACCTGAGAGAACTGGAGAGGTTTACTCAAGAAGAGTGGGCCAAACTACCAGTCGATAAGTGTAGAAATCTCATTCAGAGCTACAGACAGCACTCGATTGCAGTGCAATGGCTGTGCAACTAAATATTAGGTTATGGGTTGCAATATTTTTGTCAGTGCCATTTTAATTTGTTTTACTATTTAAAGTAATATGTTACGTCAAATGCAAAGTTTCTGTTCTATTGAATGTGAAATAAAGAATGGTGGATACCAAATACTTTTGTCAGTCTGTGAAATTGTGAAAGGGTGGAATGGTATTTATACTTTCGGCCATGTCTGTAAGTCAATGTTTAGAATCCATAATCTGTAAACCATTAAATGGTATAAGTCACCTGGGCACCAACATCATACATTAGGAAAAAAATAATAATAATAAAAACATTTTTATGGCAAAAAAGTACAATGTGCAAATGTTTTGGGCATGACCATCTTTTTGTGTTTTTAGCTCCATTCAGAGGTGGATTGCAGTGCCATTGGGTCCTCATCTCCCCTTAAAGACCACTCCTGGTCCACGTCCCCACAGTCTGACTCAGTGTCTGCTGAAGAGGGAAACTCTATCTCCTCATCCACAGGTACTCTCTACCCATAACATTGTTAAGAATTTGGTATATGTAATACACATACAATATTGTTCCCCACATCAATTAATTTGATCCTACAAAGAAGCTTTTATCACAGGATCAGGTCAAAAGTTCAGATTTACAAAGAGGTGTGTCTGTTTGTATATATGAATTTGTGTGTGTGTGTGTGTGTGTGTAGGGGTTCTCTCTTATTTCACATTTACCTTATGTTTGTCTATTTTCTATCTTTTCCACCTTCTGACTCGTGTTTGAGCCTTTGCTTTGTTTTTGCAACTTTGAAAGCATTTACTGAAAGTCATCTGTTAGTATGTAAGTATCGTTGTCATCAAAAAGTGATTTGGTTCTCATGTGTGCCAGAAATCAATTCTTCTTGTTTTTGAATACCAGCTGTAATATTTTCTTCTCGTGCCTTGATATCACCATCCACTTTTTTGTATGATATGCTCTCAGGCAGTTTGACATAGTCAGTCTGAAGCTTTGTGAATTGCCTGGTCTTTCATTTCTTTTCCAAGGGCTTTCTGCTCTCTCTCTACACACCCCCTTGCTTCCACATCATTGTTTTGCCAAAATGGCATCCAAACACACAGTTCAGTTCATATTTCTATCATATCACCTGCTACAGGCAAACGCAGAGCTTATTATTGTTGATCTGCCTTTTAAACATAACTTCTCATCTTGATGGCTTTTAAAGTGTTTCAGGATGTAAGCAGAACACAAAGCAAAGGGAAAGGGGAGTTACAAAACTAACGTCATGCAAACACAATAATCTTGAATAAATACCAAGTGGGCAATCTTTGTTTTGGAGAATCGCCCATTAAAACGATTCCTACCTTACCAACATGGTTGTGTTTAACTTTGCTTCATAGCCAGTTCACCTTGATAAAAAGTTCATTAAGGCCCTTTGCAGAGGAATATTAACTCACGCAGAAAGAAAATCGCCTGCACTATGGCTTTATTTCATTTTTTCCAAGTAAAAAAAATAAAGGTCCAGTGCATGTATCTGCATAGATGTATCAAACTAATAGGAGATCTAACATCAACAGTAAAAACTTGTATACTGTATTGTATTACGTTTTTTCCTCAACTGTATAACTGCAGCAGGGCAAGTGAATCACTTCTGTCCTGTTATGCTTCGATACACTTGTCCTCTAGCAACACTTGGCAATGAACAACACTCTGATTGGTCATTTTGCAAACTTTATTTGTTTTTGTTATCGTTGCTCTTTCTGACAAATTGCAGCATTGAAAGCTGAGCCCATAAGCCATAAGCTTTTGTCAGGGTTTGGAAAGGAACAATTCACTTTGGTGGATTACTCCCGAGATGAATGCTCCAAATCTGAATGTATGCCTCTGCAACTACATTTGTTCTCCTTAAAAACCCACAAACCACCTGAGACTATGTTCTATGCAAGAAAAAGACCTCTGTGAATTTCTATATACCCTACTTCTACATTGGTTCTTCATCAGCAAGCACCCACAGTAGCCTAGGTGTTGCATGTCGGGGAGAGTTTTGAGGAGAGGAGACTCGAGCTACGGGTGTTCCTGATAGGGCAGTAGTGAATGCTGGCTGTGATGTGGAGCACAATTCCCTTCCAGGGTTATGTGGAATGTAGAGATAACATGGCAATAATTGGAGATTATATCGTGCTGTGGGTTTTCTTTGGCTGTTCTTTTAAGGTTTTTCCTCCAAAGCTGCTGGGCATGTTGTTGGAGAGCTATAGCTCAGGGGACCAACCGAGAGGCTTAGGGTAAGAAGGAGATCCAGGCATGGACAAAAATCCTCTCCCCTAGCCAGGAAAACGGGCAGAAGGATGTAGTGAGCCATAGGAAAAATAAATACAATAAATGTCAGCGTCATTAAAAAAACATGCAACAAAAAACAGTTTGCATAAGGCAATCACTTCATTGTATTGATTGTCTTCTCATGAAACAAACAAACAAAGGTGTTCTTTTTTTATAATAATTTACATTCCAGACTATATGCAGGAGTTCCGACTCCGAATGAAAAAAATATAAATGTTTATTTTTATGTCCTTTGCACTTTATTTTTTTTTGTGGGGGTTTTCCAGATAACTCCCAGTGTGTATTCTAGAGTTAAAAACATAGCAAACAAGTGGACATTAGGGAAAATCACACACATGATTGAAGCCACCGCATAACACAAAACTTCAACTGCTCCCCTGGTTGGAAATTTTAAACCCAGAACTTGAAGACAATTAAGAAGAAGCAAAAGCCCTTTAAAAAAAAAAACATTTGCCATCACATTTCAGGTTCATAATTGACTATTTGCATGTGTGCCAAACTTATGATTTTTATTTCTCCCTCTGTTTCATTTAATAATCAGATTTGAAATTTGGGCTCTTTTTCTGTTTTTCACCTCACTTTTCCAAAATCATATTTGTATACATTCACCCATAGCTGCTTAATATAATATTGTGAGGGAATTTTAGGAGTTGGTAAGTTTTTTGTTGCTCCTTTTCTTACATTTTCCTAACACATTCCATTTCCTCTTTTTTTTACACTTTGAGCTGTCTGCAATTGAACTGATTTTCTCTTATTCTCATCAAGGGTTCAGTGAGAGTGAATTTGAAGCAACTTATGGAGAGAGGGAGTTTTTCAAACCTACACAGAAAATTCTGGATGGAGGCCCTACCAGTAAGTGCATTATGTTGGATATTGTGTCATGAAATCTTTTTAATTTCACTCTTTAAGAGCTAATCCTTCAGGACTGGGCCTAGTTCCTTGATAGTGTGCCATCCAACCGCAAAATACAATGTTGTTGTGAAAGCTATGGAAACAAGTAACTTAAGTTAGTTTTTGTAAGCACTTTTTTTGTAAACAGGCATTCATTAAGATTTTACTTCAGTTAATTTGACAGTTGTTTATGTTGTTTTGATCCAATGGCTTTTAAAAAACAATGGACATGGTTGAGACCCATGAAATGGATAATTAAAAAGGTCTGACAAATGCATCAGTGCCCCTGGAAAGAGCCTGTTTATGTGTTAAAGAACATACTCCTGCCATGCATTTAGAGACTCTGTTTCTTTACTTACACATAAAATATCACAGATTATTGAAATATATATATTTAATCTAATGGAGTGTAACATTACCCCCCCCCCCCGGGAATGTTTATTAATTTCTTATTTGTTTTGGCTTTGCAGATTACTTTAAATCATACCTTTCCAAAAGTTTTCCTTGGTGGTGTTATAAAGTCATTCTGTTTGTTTGTGTCGTGTTTTCTTCCAGTTAATTCTTTCAATCTCCAATCAATGCTCTTGATATTTTCTTTGCTTAAATGCATTGTTTATAATATTTTGACCCTTTAAATCCTTTCTGGTTAAAAAACAACAACCGAATAACCAAAGCCTACGTTAAATCCTGCCATTTTTCTAAATACAACTTGAAATGTAAAATAATTAAGGCATTTAGCAGAGTCAATGCAACCATATTTTTCAAGCTGGACTTCGACAAACAAACCATTGTTGTAAAGATCGTAATTTTTTCATGAGTTTCTTTAATTCTGTTTGGCTGCAGGGCGCTTTGCAGATTTTAAGCATTTATTGGTGTGTTTAGCATTCAGCTGTTACTTAAGATGTTAAAGTGCAAATAAATGTAGTAATCAATAGGCCACAAAGCAGACTAATCTGTACTGACCCACAATTTGTTAAGGATGCTTTGGAGCGATGGCAAGATTAAGTGTATAAAAGAGGTAAACACTGGGCCTGAGATTAAAAGTGTTTAAGGGTGGGATTGCTTCCCCTAGACCACACACTGACAGTGAATAGTCTGTAGCTATTGTCTTTAAATCCTTCATGTTTTATCCACTTTAAAAAAAAAACCTTGGATACCAGAACTTTGATTGGCACTTGTCAGGGCTGATAGAGAGACCAAGATTCTTCAGGGGGAAAAAGAGGCTGGGCTTGTCAAAGTCTTGAACAGTCAGGGGACAATCCCCCTTGAATAATTTAAGTTTTCTTCAACTCTTTTTTTTTCTAAAGGGAAGCAAAACAAAATCTGGGTGGCATGCCAGAATGACTGGCACTTTGTTGCAGCTCAGGGATTGTCTTGCTTAACTCTCTGATTCAGGCTGTCATCCTTTTAAAACGTATAAAAAAAGAGATACAAGTTAGATCTTCTTTCAGTTTCACTGTTTCTTTTTCTGTGTGTGTGTGTGTGTGTGTTTGTGTGTGTGTATTTTGTGTATGTTTTGTTTCCACTATTGGTTCAGATCTGGGTTGGGCTGTGTAAAGGATTTAACTAGGCCTCTCTCAGCCAAATCCAGCTATCTACCTTGTTCAGATGGGTTTGTTGGTATGGAAACCTAGCCTGTGTATTTTAGATGGTTTCTAAGCAATTCAATACAGCTGCTTCTTTTTCCAGCTTTAAGTGATCACAGAACACAGCTATTCATTCCAGGGTTTAAGAAAATAAAGTATCTTTTAAAAACAAACCTCAACTGTTGTCATTTGGGTTTTATGCATGTTTTATTGCATTTTGTTTATTTATTTTGGTAAATAAAGTATGGTTCTTCAAAATGTTACAATACAAAAAAGCAGCAGATATTTCATTCATAATGTCAAACCTTTAGATAGCAAAGATCCTATTTTATTTTGCCTATTATTTTTAAACCATTAATTAACATACGTTTCTGGTTATTGATTTCTGATGTACATACTGAGCATATGTATGTATGTATTTTATTATCTGAAGTGGTGGATAGTTTTATGTATTTTTTTTTCTTCAGTGTTAATTGGGATGTAATTGATAAACACAAGGAAATACATTTTTTTTAAAGAAAACATGTTTTTCTCATCTTTTGGTCCTGTAATGATTCTGATACCGTATTTCTGTTTACGAGTTTAAGATGGAAGAAAGTTAATATACTGTTGGAGGAAGCTGGTTTTAGTGCCTTTTTTAAATAAGTTCAGAACATGTACAGTGAATTTCAAATAAAGATGTTGATTAAGGTTTGCACTCCTGCAGTTTTAGTTAATGTTCTAGTTATAAGAGTCAAACGAAGGGCTCACGTTAGTGTATTTTAATTACATGTACATTACAGAGGTCCATAGTGTAAAGGAAATGTATGATCATGTGACTACACTGCAATGCAAGACAAACTGTGAAATTCAATGTAGGAATTTCCTGTGTTGGTCTTTGAACAGCAATGTAGATTTGATTGTTGACACTGAGGAGAAAAGAACAATAAAACAATTATATGTTATCGATTTGTATGTATTTTATACAGTACAGTAGAATAGGAATCTGCAGTTAATTTTTGGTTAGGCACAGATGTTTTAGCCTGTGTCAGATTGTCCTGAAATGTACACAAACTAGTGTAATGATCTATTACCTGAGTGTTTATCTTATAAATTAATGCAGTTTCTGCTCTCTAGTCTCTTCCTAATGGAACAATGTTTTGTTGCTTGGTAAAGAATTTTTTTAAGTAAGGTCAATAGAAAAAAACTGCAGTGTCTTCATTTAGAAAGGAAAACAAATCCACAATTACCACAACAACAACTTGCAGAGAAAATTAAAACTTGGGGACTATTTATGTATTTCAGTGACCAATGTGTGAAGCTGAGCTGAAGACAAATGTGTCATAAAATCTTTAATAATAAAACATGACTGAAGATTTGCATTATGTATTTTGTGGAACGTCTGTGGTGTTTGACTTTTGAATATCCAGTTGGTAAAGCCTAGTCACAAAACACATGGTTGAACTTTTGAGTGCACTTTTAAAGAATGGAGCCGTATAGTCACATTCATTTGGTGCAGGCTTCTCCTAGTTCTTAGAAGAAGAGTGTAGTTGGATTGGATTACAAAGGGAGCTCTCATGTAGACCCTTAACAAAGGGAAGCAATGGTGGACAAGTAATGCTGGGTAAGACAATTAAAACACACTGCCATACTTCCACTGATCAGTCCATGAGCTCCACTTCCCCTTGTTTTCCAGGTACAGACAGGAAAGGGAAGGAGGAAGTGTGCTCTGGACCAGGGTGCCCTGGGAAAGGAGAGCGGGCCGGAGAGGCAGGGCGGGGAGGTCGGGGCCGTAGGAGGAGGCCCTTACGCTTGGAGCAGCGCCTGAGGGAGGAACGGGAGAGGGAGCGGCGAGCAGAGGATAGACAAGCCAAAGTCTTTCACATCTACACCAAGCTGAGGGAGGACAAAGCCACAGCTGCGCGACCTGCCGAAACCATGAGCCTCTCCAATTTCGAAGACTGTGAGTTCATTTCTTGTTGTTGCTCCGTTCACAGGACATACGTTTTCACTTTTTCCTGAAGCCTGGGGTGTGGGTTTCAGTGCTGGAGAGCCTCAGGTCATCAAGATCACTTGAAATCCACTGACACCCTAAAATCTAAATCTTAAAATGAATTAAGAATTGAGGTGGTATTAAATCCAGAAGACATCTTGGCAGTCACTGTAACAAAACAACCTCAGTAAAATAATTTCCTGTTGTCAACTGTCAATCCCCAAACTAGGCTTTTAATAAATATTGTCATACTTCAATGGGTGTGAATGCAGAGCAGGAGTTATCATCGCAATCAACTCTGATTAACAGATCTGGCAGCCATACTGACATGTGCATGCTGTATATTATTGGATGGTTATAGAGAGGAAAAGAGTCTCATGGATTCACACCAAGCTTTTTTTCATCCCTCACCTAATGTTCGGAAAAGATATCTTTCAGCCTCCCTCATATTGTGACTCCTACAAACCTTTTAGGCTTCTCAGAGTCTCAGCCCTCTAGGTTCTCGTGTTGGTTTTGTGACTGCTTTTCAACAGACTGCTGTCCGAATTAAGAAGTGCTGAAACCAGTTTTTCCCCATTGTGTTTATTCTAAGAAATCAGGTTTTAACTAATGTGACAGGTGGTAAATTGTTTTTTTCTTCATAAATAGTTACATCTAATCTAATCTACTAAATTAAGAAACACGGAAATTGATTTAAATTAATTTAGCTTTTTTAAAAGAAAAAAAACAAAACAGATTCCCAAAAGCAATCCAACTTACTTTGGAATTACTTGTTTTGGAATGGTAAAATGTAAAATGTTCTGCACTATACATGGACAAGCAGATCCTTTCAGTGTATGCCTATGAAACAAGACCTAGAGAACAGCAAAGAGTTTTTTTTTTCCTCTGTTAACAAGACATTCATCTTTCAGCTACCATCGTTCAGAACCTGGACATGTGACTCCCTGTAATTGCATCCTAACTGCTGTTTTCAGCCCATGAACAGTATATTCAGATGTCCTCAGCCGAGTAATTTGTCAACATAGCTCCTCATTATTAAATGAAAGGCATTAATGGTGCTAATTGGTCTTAATTGGCACCTACGCATCCCCATGGTTGCAGGCCAGCCAAAAGAAAAAGAAAAGATTCCAAAAATAGTCGACAGAGCTGCAGTACACTTGAATTAGCCTTGGTCTTGTGCGCTCGCTGTTCTAGGCTCTCCAGCATATTGATTAAGCTGAAAAGCCCCAGAGAGAGAAAATGAGAGAGAAAATGTACATGAAGCAAAGTAAGTATTCATATTGACAAGTACCCACCCCCCACGCGCTTTAACCGATGATGCATTTCGAAGCTTTGCAGTACACATTAAGCAGGATATATTGTGCTTTACAATGCCCACAAAAGACTGCATCCCTACAGTAGATCTGTACGCCCACTTGTGGACAAGGACAACCCAACCATGAATCAAAGGTATTAGCGGGAATGTTTGGATGTTTGGATTCCAAGCAAAACACTTGGCAACTCTCCAGGTCTTAGTTCTAGCTACTGCATAGTTGAAACTATGTACTCGTGTGGTATATAATTGTGCTCCTTACATGTTTCTTCTGTTTTTTTTACAGCACAGAATAGTCTCTTTAAAGTGAAAACAACCTGTGCTGATGGCAAGCTTTGAATGAATGAAAAGGAAGCCCTGTTTTTTCTCATCTTTTTGTGTGATACAGCGCTTTTATGCAATCACTGTTTGCACAGCCTCAAGCTAGGAATACCTTAATGTACTTGACATCAGCTCAAAATTACTGGGCAAACAAACAACAAAGCTATTGATAAGCCGAAGTATGGCATATGTTTGGTGTCTTTAAAGAAAAGTGCAAAAAAAAAAAAAAATCTGTCAAAGAGCTCATTATGCTCGGCCTCCGCAGAAAAGAGCCCTCCACAATACACTTATTAGTGGCAGAATGTCAAGGGGAACGACTGCAATAATAGCATATAATTTTGCTTTGTTTGCATTATCACTGGAAATCTCACAGCCAGTGGCTTGTAGTGATGTGAGTGGCTGTAGGCCAGCCCACTTAGCGAGGCTTCTGTGTCAGTGTTTATTTTTTTTAATTTTTCCCCCCCTCCTCTTTTTCCGAAATAATAGGGGCCTGACGTGGCCTAAGCCTCATACTCTGGCTAGTTGCTGACAGGTTTATGAAAGGACCCTGATGGGGCATCCACTGAACCATAGCACAACATACCACACTTTTGACTGCAAAGTCCTGAGACACATGTGGCTTTTTATCAAGTCAAATGTTGAGTGAGCAAGGTGTGAGGGACTTCCCAGTGATAAACACACAATTAACCACTGAGAATAACTGGCATTAATGAAAACATCACAATTAACTCTTGACAAGTCAAATAACAGGTAGATTAAGCAAGCACTAGAACAAGGGTTATTATAATTTTATTCAAATTACCAGTGTAAAAGCTTGCACACATGTATCTAATATTCATTATCCAAAATGTGCCCTCTCTGTCCTCCGCAGCTCAGGAACACATATCTTAAAAAACTGACAGATGGGCTTCAGTGTAGCTTTGCACTGGATTTAAGAGTCCAAACTAATTGCATAATGACATCATTATAATAAATAATATGAAATCAGGTAAACCATGCAAATGCTTGTGTCCCTGTATGCAAACCAGTTGCAGACAGAAAAGCATTCACACCCTTCAGTTAAAATAGTGTTATTTAGTGATACATTCAGTTTAAAAAATATTTTCAATATAAACTGTATATATTTTAATCAATGCAATCTTTTGTTTGTTGAACCCTTATTCACCCTCATTCAGCCTGAAGGCAACTGTACAGAATCCACCAGACTGAACTGAGTTAGGACCAGGGGGTGCCACTCCACTGATTTTTATTAAACATATACTGTATAGTCTATATAGTATAGCAGTATAGTATATAAGTATATAATATTTGTTCATTTCTTGTTATAGTGCTGTAGTTTCCACTAATTTGACATCTCCTCATTCTGCATAGTCAGTATAATAATTTGCTTGTTTATTAATTAATTAAAAGCATGGTAATGGATTGTGCATTGTTTACTGATTTGTTAGTCAGTCAGCCAGCCACACACGTTTTGTTGGCTCTGCCTGCATTGGAAGGTTGAAAAGTTGTCATTGTGTTGAATGAAAGTAAAAAGGGTGATAGTGGAGAGGCTATTGTCACCCCTCTTAAGATCCAGTGGGTAAGGCACAACAAATTGCCAAGGTGATGCACTTTTATATACACACTTAACATACTTACACAGCTTTAGGTGGAGAACGTTTTCTGATATAGTGCCAGTGATTCATCCTCCCCTGTATCATATCCTGGTTGCCAACACGGGCAAGCAATTTACCAGTTGAAGGGTTTTGATCATAGTTACTTACATCAATAATTGGCCAATTATGGCTCAACATGGCTCTGATTACTTGCATGAAAGTGAGGATTATCATACAACAAACAGGAAAGCAATAAAGTAAATTTGTTTCATTAACTGACAAGCGGAAGAGTCACAAAAATGAGCATCAATTGCTTTAATATTATCAGTTAAATGTACATTTTGTCCAAGTGAGTTGAGTCCACTCATTTGTAATATTCAGATATTTATAATTTGTATATATATGGATAGTATATTATATGTATATTTAAAATGTATAAAAGCATATTGTCGTGTATATGAGTACTTTATTTCTATTTGGTATTAAAATGCTCTAGAAATTCGTATTCAGAGGATAGCATTGTTTTGTAATAATACAATCTTATTCTTTGTATTAGAATACTTTAGATCATTCTTTAGCTCTTGAGTTTTCATTGTTTTCTGTTACTTATTATCTTTAAAAATTACTTCTGGAGCTCAAACATATTCAGAATGTGTGTTTGGCTTTAGCACTATTGACTTGCATATAGAAAAATATGGAATTCTCTTTATATTGCTATATATAGGCGGGAGTGCAGGTTTCTCAAAATAGCTAAAAGTTCTGTGTAGACTAGAGAGTTATTGTAATGAATGGAATTGAAGGCCAGTAGAACTGCACTGAAAATGAGGAACTGCAAGTTCGAGTTAGTGAAAAAGATTAATATTACACCCAACATTTATACTTTGGAAATTATTTTCATGTTAGGCCAGTTTTATGTATTTATTCTAATCAGTGAGTAAAAGTACCTTCTTCAGCCTTACTGGAGAGTCCCCCATCTGTCTGTCGCACTGCAATCCATATCCAGCCTGAATCATCAGCTTTACAATATAAACTATATATTTGTAGTACATATGGACACTGGGATGAATTTGTGCAGAACCCTTCAAATGATACTCCCAGAGCATGCAAAGGTGTTATTAGTCCTCATATTATAATCTTATCTGGGTTATTGCTGAATGGCATAGGAAAAGGAAGTTTATGTATTTCTCTTGAGAATAAGAAATAGGGTAAACATAAAATTCAAGAAATAAAGTAATTTGATATAGCTCCAATTGATTACTTTCTGTATACATTTAAGTAGCTCACTGAATGTCTTCTAGAAAGCGCAAAGTTATTAACAGGCTTAGATATCCATCTAAAATTGTGAATATCTCCTTCCGTCATTGTTAACATGTAATGTAAAGTGATTGCTGCAGAGTCTCTCTCTTTAATTACCCATCTCTAAGCCAGGGTTACACACAATGACTGTCAGGACAGCAGACCGTGTACCGTTCCTCCAGGGAATATGGAATCCCCCTGTTTACAGCCACTCTGTTATTGCAAGCATAGCAGGAATACCAAAACTGCTCAGCTCTTACTCGCAGCAGTCTCGGGACAAGTATATATGTGCTGCATCAAGTTTTAACTGACATTGTCTGCTTTTTCACTGAGTTCACTGTATGATTGTAATTAGAATCATAATCATAATCAGTAAACAAGATGATTTAAAAGAAAGGTTAGCATAAAACCATATAATAATTAAATCTAAATTAATGTGGATATGTGGTGTATTTGCTTATCAATATTTACTCAAACTGTTAATTTTATTATATTTAAAAAAGGTTGAATTAAAATAAACTTGAAACAATATTCTGTGTTCATCAATTTTAATCGTAGTTTTGATCATTTCTACTTTGAAATACAGAATACTTCTGACAGAATGAATCAATATAAAAGGCAGGATGAAATATACATGTGTTCAAGGTTAAAATGCAAAATTGTTAAGTTCAGGTAACTTACAGGAAAATATATTTGTGGTTAAAAAGAAAAAGTGAATGTGCATCTTTCACATTGTGATATTATTCAGAAAAATTATAAAAATAACCAAATACCAAAACAAAGCAAAATAACTAAGCTTATATTAAATAAATCACCCTTGTACCTCACATTAAATAAGAAATAGCTTGTGCAATCAAATAGGACATATTTTAAAAACATATGTGAATTTCTTTAGCAGGATAGGGCACACAACATTCAATAGCAAATTGCAGTAAGGTAGGAAAAGAATAGAACAAAAAGAAATCAAACAATAATGGAAAAAAGTCAATGTGGCCCATTGCTAAAATGGCAGCTCAGAAGCCTATTCTTCTTCTTCTTATCTGGGGTGAATTGCCTTTATTTCATTACCGATCACGTTTTTGCAAAATTACTCTTGGCTTTTTTTTTTTTATGTAGTCATTCTCTAGATGAACATTTTCTGGTAGACTGCACACCAAAGGAAGCAACCTGTGTCGTCTAAGCGAAAGTAAAAAAGCCATCAAGCGCTGGAGTGTAATAAGATAAGGATATCAGGCTAAGCATTAGTGTGTTAGCTTTGTCCAAGGCCCCAGCTTTTTCAATGGGCTGAGGCGCTCTCTTCATTTGTCACCCCAGCGCACCTTTTGTGTCGGTAATTTCCCATTGGTATTGCTCTGAGCTGCAAGTTGACTAGCCTCTTGCTTGACCTATTATTTCCAGCAAGCTTCGTACATCTGCAATAAATCCAGGGAGGATTTGCAAGCGTATCAAGGAAGAAAAAAAAAGAAAAAAAAAAGTGGCGGTGAGAACTGATAAGACCGTATGGCTGCAGAGACAAAGACATTTCTGTTGCTTCGATCAAATGGACAAACTGCTGCTCAATTGATTCAGGGAGGGGGGGATTTGATTGGGTTTCGCCAGATGTCTGAGTAGTGGATGTGAAAGCAAAGCTGAGTCTAAGCCAGTTGGGATCGACTTGAAACCTTCCTGCTATCCAGAGGACGGGTCTGTCAGTTATTTGCAAACAGATGTACCAACCAGCACTTTAGGTTTTGATCAATCAACCCTAAACAAGTAAAGTTGACTAGATGCGAATGTAATCTTTTGCATGAGAAAAGAAAATCATCGTATGCCTCATTTTGATTACAGATAAGCGGATAAAGTACAGACTGAAGCAACCCCCTGCCAATACTAAACAGCATCGATCTGATCTTTTATATGTGGAATTTAAAAGCCCCACGAACACATGTGGTTTTAGATGTACAAATCAATTCACTTTGATTTAAAACTCTGTAATTCCATTCAATTTTTTGCTAGTGTTTCTGCACTTCTTAAAACACGTCAAAATCTGATTTTACTTTTTAATACATTGTCTTAAAAATATATTTCTCCACGAATTAATATGGATATGGGAAGATTTTTATTTTTCAGAAGTTACAGTATTCTAGGCACTATTTTGTTTTCAGTAGTATTTTATTCTTAAAAAAAATATTTAAGTACCTCACTGCCCTCAGTGCACTGAGAAATTTACTCAGGGACAGATTTAATTTGAATAATACCAAAGTAGTTTATTCAGCTACAACAGAGCACTCAGATCATGGCCAAGTCTAAACTCTGAACCTGGCCTACCCGGAGCAATACAAAAGCCTTCAAATTACACATGATTCTTGCTGCAAAGAGAATATATTAGGCATTTTGCCAGGGCACTGTCACTCATTAGAATATATATATATATATATATATATATATATATATATATATATATATATATATATATATGACGTACAAAACTCAAGAGCAATACAAAGTGCAATAATACAGTGCAATTCAAGGCATAATACATTTTACAAATTCCAATTTACACAAGTGTATATGATATATACAGTAAACAATATATGAGGTCTTACATCCTAAATTGTAAAAGCTGTTAAGTGCAGACAATATGTTAAGTCAAAGTTAAGAGCTAAGGGAAAGAGAGCATAGGGGAAGCAAGGCAAGTAGTATTGCAAAACGTTGTATAAGTGCTATCTTACAGGAGAGTAAATTACTAAATTAGTACTGTATATATTATATTAGTGACATGCTGTGCCTTTTGGACATTTGCCTTCAACAAAATACAAATACTCCAGTGTATAATATGGTATGGATGCGAGGCGGAGTATTTGTATGTTTTTTTGAAGGCCCATGGCAAAAGGCAAGGCACACCACTGAAATACATGCATTATGTAGTATACTATCCAAGTACCCGATAACAAATGCACATGAAAATGTGTCATGCATGTGTGTGGTGGATGTATTGGGTGTTTAAATAATCAAATAATAATTGAAAAATATTAAATTAAGATTAAATCCAGCCTACGGTCCTTTTGAACAAAGTGATTTATTGCATGATAAATCCGACATGGGGTACATCAGTTCGTGAGTTCTGTTCTCAACCATGACATGTCAAAGCAAGGCCCGTATGCTTCCTCCAAGTTGTGGAGAACTGTTTTTGTGGGAATGCTTGTTTGAAGCTGTGAAATTGCAGTGGGTCGAGAGGTTTGAGAAACAAAAGTTTTTCATATATTTGAACCAACTGCAGGTGCAATGTAGTGGGATCTTATGTCTGTATGAGACAGCGCTCTCTGTCCACTTGTGCACGTCAAACCCCTTACTCTGAAGGATCGAACAAAGTGCATCCGAGAAAGAAAAAAATAATTGAACTTGGAAAGAAGAAGAAGTCAAAACTACTAAGGTGCAACAGATGCCCATCAGCAAAGAAATTGGCCCCCTCAAAGTTGTCATGATGGTCTACAATGTGTTGAACTTGTTTAGTCAAATCCTCAAATTTAGAAAATCTCTCCCGAACACCCAAGTCTGCCCCATTTCATTTTGATGCCATGCTGCCACTTTTGTTAGACAGCTAAGGTTGTTGAAACCTGTGCTGGTCCAGGGTCCCTGATCAGTCCTGAATAACAGACACTCCCAGCAATACAGTTTGTTCCTTAGTAGGCTACCTGCTAGCCAGGGGTAGTGCTGGTAATTTCTGTGTTAGAAAAGCCTCACACAACTTTTACTTTGTTGTTGTAGAACTGGATGCGGTGGTATTGTTTGTCATGTTCAACAAAAAAAAGGCAAAGCTAACAGGTCCGCAATAACATAGATGGGTTCTGCACCAGTCGCCATTTCCCTGATATAAGCTATCTTAGTTAGCCCTCCTCTATTCAACGAATCGGAAGGGTTCTGTTAAAATATAGCTCCAGCCCCTGGTGCATTGGTCAATGACAGGAACTCATTAAAGTCCTAGACTGATGTAAAACAGTTGAAAATAGCCCACCCAAACACGTCACAATATGATTGGCTAGTCATACAATCACTCCAAGGTTACAGCGATATAGTTACAGTGAGGGAAAAAAGTATTTGATCCCCTGCTGATTTTGTACGTTTACCAACTGACAAAGAAATTATCAATCTATAATTTTAATGGTAGGTGTATTTTAACAGTGAGAGACAGAATAACAACAAAAAAATCATGATCATGATCTGTTAGACTTGCATATTAATCAGCATTTAATTAATATTCTATAAAATATTCCCAATTATTTCCTTTTTTTTATTTGGTTTTGAGGTCTAAATCTATAAATGAGCACACCTATTTTTCTCTATGTTATTTTATTACTATTCTCAGATAAACATCTTTTTGATTTACTGTGGTTCGGTGGATTCCTTACAAATTGGATTTCTTACAACAAATAATAGGACAAAGTGCTTTATCAATGTATTGACAATATACAACTTGCTCAAACAATCAATGGTCTTATTATATTGCTTCATGTGTACAAGACAAAAATAATGGACTTGAGCATGATTTTATGTATTTATTGCAAACGTCTATAAACTGAAAATACTGGTGTGTGCAAGAAGGTTTCTGTGTCTTTTTCAAAACCATAACAATAACAACACTTCTGTGGTTAACATGAAGATGATTTCAGTTAATTGAAACACCCATTTTCAAACCATATATAACATGCAAAGCTTTTGTAGTACCTTGATTGCCTACTGAATGATATATAGCTGGATATATTACTTGGCTATTGAAAAAACTTGGTACTCGTTTTGATGTGAATTTCTACTTTGTGCCTGTGTACAACTAAGGTTGTTGTTTTTTAACTACTACTCACCAGCAACACAAAAGGTGACTAGTGTGCTGCCATATGATATCCTTCAATATATTCAGGCACTCATTTCTTTTCAAACGGGAATTCAATCTGACTCGCTATTGATGTCCTTTTCATGTCATGTCTGCTCACCAATCATTGCTCATTCTTCAAACAACTATTTCTTAAAAATGAAACCGCTAAGTTATAATTTCCCTAACCTTGACCTTACAGTTAAATATATTTAACTGCATTTCAGTACATGTCCTGAATTTGTAATGTCATAGAACTTTAATTCTGATATGACCTTTGTAACAAAACCTACTGTTAACTCCCTTTTTGAAATTCTTGTGAGGCCTAAAACAAATTAAGTCATCTTTGTTATTTTCCTGTCTTTTAAAATGTTAATGTTTTCTCAGAAGAAAATGTTCTTTGGAGTGGTCTGAAATATGAACACACTATTAACATATACACTCACCTAAAGGATTATTAGGAACACCTGTTCAATTTCTCATTAATGCAATTATCTAACCAACCAATCACATGGCAGTTGCTTCAATGCATTTAGGGGTGTGGTCCTGGTCAAGACAATCTCCTGAACTCCAAACTGAATGTCAGAAAGGGAAAGAAAGGTGATTTAAGCAATTTTGAGCGTGGCATGGTTGTTGGTGCCAGACAGGCCGGTCTGAGTATTTCACAATCTGCTCAGTTACTGGGATTTTCACGCACAACCATTTCTAGGGTTTACAAAGAATGGTGTGAAAAGGGAAAAACATCCAGTATGCAGCAGTCCTGTGGGCGAAAATGCCTTGTTGATGCTAGAGATCAGAGGAGAATGGGCCGACTGATTCAAGCTGATAGAAGAGCAACTTTGACTGAAATAACCACTCGTTACAACCGAGGTATGCAGCAAAGCATTTGTGAAGCCACAACACGTACAACCTTGAGGCGGATGGGCTACAACAGCAGAAGACCCCACCGGGTACCACTCATCTCTACTACAAATAGGAAAAAGAGGCTACAATTTGCACAAGCTCACCAAAATTGGACAGTTGAAGACTGGAAAAATGTTGCCTGGTCTGATGAGTCTCGATTTCTGTTGAGACATTCAGATGGTAGAGTCAGAATTTGGCGTAAACAGAATGAGAACATGGATCCATCATGCCATGTTACCACTGTGCAGGCTGGTGGTGGTGGTGTAATGGTGTGGGGGATGTTTTCTTGGCACACTTTAGGCCCCTTAGTGCCAATTGGGCATCGTTTAAATGCCACGGCCTACCTGAGCATTGTTTCTGACCATGTCCATCCCTTTATGACCACCATGTACCCATCCTCTGATGGCTACTTCCAGCAGGATAATGCACCATGTCACAAAGGTCGAATCATTTCAAATTGGTTTCTTGAACATGACAATGAGTTCACTGTACTAAACTGGCCCCCACAGTCACAAGATCTCAACCCAATAGAGCATCTTTGGGATGTGGTGGAACGGGAGCTTCGTGCCCTGGATGTGCATCCCACAAATCTCCATCAACTGCAAGATGCTATCCTATCAATATGGGCCAACATTTCTAAAGAATGCTTTCAGCACCTTGTTGAATCAATGCCACATAGAATTAAGGCAGTTCTGAAGGCGAAAGGGGGTCAAACACAGTATTAGTATGGTGTTCCTAATAATCCTTTAGGTGAGTGTATAGACACTCAAATATACTGTGTATATACAACTGTCTATATATTTGAGTGTCTGTACATCCTTCAGTGTCTGTACAGTAGTGTAGAACCTATGAGAATAGAAAAAGTAAAAGTATTTACTGTACAGGAAGTTTTCAGTGTATTTTCAAAAGTGGAAAATATAGACCCTTAATGATTGAACAACTTTTTTTTCCCTTGCAAGGATTGTAATTAGTCATCCTCCTCTGTCCTGCCCGTGTTGTGTTATGTCGGCTAAACATGTTTCTTTATTTGTTTTCTGTTTTAAAAATAACACAACAAGTGTGTTTGGAATGGTTCATTCGATGTACAGAGGGCTGTTTGTATCGCTACTGACTATTGCTTTCTTTTCTCTCTCTATCTGTGTTCTATTGCAGTTGACTTTCTGGCAAAATACTGTATTTTCAGTCAAGAGAAGCTGGCTTTGTACAAAAGAGCTTTTGAAGCGGTAAGTGTGGCTGATGACTTCTCCTCATCCCCACACAGCCAGAGCCCTCTGAGATGAAGTAACCTGAGGTAGAGATTTGTGGTGCACAGTGCCTGAATTTAAAATCCAGTGTAACTTTAGAAAGCAGGCACACTTTTTCTTCTCCGAGAACAATTCCACTTCCGTTCCAACCTCCTCCCGCCTCTTTCCCTCTTTTCCTTTGCCTGAAAAGAGTACACAATCTTTCCAGAAAGGAACCATTAGCCAGATTAAATGGGCAGCTGATGACTGAAACATTGCTTTCTGCATTCACAATTAGTTTTATCCTGTGTGTAATTCTGAGAAGGTAATGAATGGATATGATAGTTGTATTAAATGTACATCTTTCAGAAGAAAGCATTGTTAATCATAGATAAATATCGGGGTGGGGAAAAAGTTTTTTAGGCTTTTAATAAAATCCAGTTGTTGATAAAAACATCAACAATACCAAAGTGCTTAATTTCAAATTGTGACAATGAAAAAAATAATTCAAACTGCATAAAAAGAAACAAAAAAACATATATTTTACATTGCTGTGATTGCTATGAATTGTAAGCCAATATAAAAATACCATATGTCATTTTATATATATACAGTATGTGTGTATGTGTGTGTATATTATATAAATGTGTGTATATCTATATATTAAGTTGTAGATAGACATATTTGAAATTTAAAAAATCCTTTATTTATGTATATTTAATACACCATGAATCTTACAACAGTTCCCAGTTCATATGTACTATTAAAAAGGTTTTCAGTACTATACTGTAAATATGCTGATATTTAGCTGTAAATTGTAACCAAAGACAATGTTTGTACTAAATATTTATATTCGTTTTTTTATGGGATTTACTCTGCCTTTCAGTTTCAGTGAAGACAAGATTAAAGATTGTTTTTCTAATTCCTGCTTAGATTCCCAAAACCAGGGTGGATAGGTTGAGAGATTTTAATAAACATCAAGCACCTTGCTCTTACATTCCTTTAATCCCCACACTTACTTTACCTTTGTTATCCAGCTACTTAGAAGACAGGTTCGCCATGTGTCTGTAACTTACCCTAACTATGAAGAGCGTCTACCTATAAGGGCATTTAAGTAAACGTAAAAGTAAAGCAAAGTGTTAATTAGGGCTGTCGGGCTTGTGCATTGTGTACAAGGTGGGGTGAGGCAGAAAACTGCAGGTGTTCATAAGTAAGGTGCACTGCATTGTGCTGTACTTCACATTCAGGAGATTTGGTCTTTTGAATAAAATTATTCAAGAGAAAACCCCTGCCAGAATAAAGTAAACTACTACTGATTCTCCTTTTGTGGCTCCAGGACAAAAGCACAAGGCCGTCATTTCTATACTAGTGAGCTTACAATTTGAGGTCTGGTTCAAGTTTCTTTCTGGAGGGAAAAAAAATTGAGGGGTATACAGTGAGGGAAAAATGTATTTGATCCCCTGCTGATTTTGTACGTTTGCCCCCTGACAAAGAAATGATCAGTCAATAATTGTAATGGTAGGTGTATTTTAACAGTGAGAGACAGAATAACAACAAAAAAATCCAGAAAAACGTATTTCAAAAAAGTTATAAATTGATTTGCATGTTAATGAGGGAAATAAGTATTTGATCCCCTATCAATCAGCAAGATTTCTGGCTCCCAGGTGTCTTTTATACAGGTAACGAGCTGCGATTAGGAGCACTCTCTTAAAGGGAGTGCTCCTAATCTCAGCTCGTTACCTGTATAAAAGACACCTGTCCACAGAAGCAATCAATCAATCAGATTCCAAACTCTCACCATGGCCAAGACCAAAGAGCTGTCCAAGGATGTCAGAGACAAGATTGTAGACCTACACAAGGCTGGAATGGGCTACAAGACCATCGCCAAGCAGCTTGCTGAGAAGGTGACAACAGTTGGTGCGATTATTCACAAATGGAAGAAACACAAAATAACTGTCAGTCTCCCTCGGTCTGGGGCTCCATGCAAGATCTCACCTCGTGGAGTTTCAATGATCATGAGAACGGTGAGGAATCAGCCCAGAACTACACAAGGAGGATCTTGTTAATGATTTCAAGGCAGGTGGGACCATAGTCACCAAGAAAACAATTGGTAACACACTACGCCGTGAAGGACTGAAATCCTGCAGCGCCCACAAGGTCCCCCTGCTCAAGAAAGCACATGTACAGTCCCTTCTGAAATGTGCCAATGAACATCTGAATGATTCAGAGGAGAACTGGGTGAAAGTGTTGTGGTCAGATGAGACCAAAATCGAGCTCTTTGGCATCAACTCAACTCGCCTTGTTTGGAGGAGGAGGAATGCTGCCTATGACCCCAAGAACACCATCCCCACCGTCAAACATGGAGGTGGAAACATTATGCTTTGGAGGTGTTTTTCTGCTAAGGGGACAGAACAACTGCACCGCATCAAAGGGACGATGGACGGGGCCATGTACCGTCAAATCTTGGGTGAGAACCTCCTTCCTTCAGCCAGGGCATTGAAAATGGGTCGTGGATGGGTATTCCAGCATGAAAATGACCCAAAACACACAGCCAAGGCAACAAAGGAGTGACTCAAGAAGAAGCACATTAAGGTCCTGGAGTGGCCTAGCCAGTCTCCAGACCTTAATCCCATAGAAAATCTGTGGAGGGAGCTGAAGGTTCCAGTTGCCAAACGTCAGCCTCGAAACCTTAATGACTTGGAAAGGATCTGCAAAGAGGAGAGGGACAAAATCCCTCCTGAGATGTATGCAAACCTGGTGGCCAGCTACAAGAAACGTCTGACCTCTGTGATTGCCAACAAGGGTTTTGCCACCAAGTACTAAGTCGAAGGGATCAAATACTTATTTCCCTCATTCACATGCAAATCAATTTATAGCTTTTTTGAAATGCGTTTTTCTGGATGTTTTTGTTGTTATTCTGTCTCTCACTGCTAAAATACACCTACCATTAAAATTATAGACTGATCATTTCTTTGTCAGTGGGCAAACGTACAAAATCAGCAGGGGATCAAATATTTTTTTCCCTCACTGTATCTACATCACAGCTGCATTCAACACCTAGGTCTGGCCATCTATATAGGTTTCTGGTGCAACAGAATTCCACGTACTTAAAGATACTAGCAAAAGGGTCTCCACAAAACATACCATGAGTTATGCAACAGGAAAAAAACACAATGCATTTGTTCTATTTTAAAGCAGTCATTTCTGATAGTAACTAATAGTAATTTAGACCCAAAAAAATGCAATTGCTGGGCTGTACAGGACCTTATCTTCTGCCTGCAAGGTTTTTGTGCCGTATAAACTTTTTCAACATCCAATTAACATTCCAATGTGTATTCTGAGTAGTAAGCAATATGAAATTCCACACTTGTATCCCCTGCAGTACTTAGAGACAGTTCTTGTCATATGTCTTCAAAGACAATAAGAGAGACAAGACCACAGCCAGTCCTTGTCACACCCTTGAAGGCAGGTTAGGATGTCATTTTCCAAATAGCCATGTTCACTGGCAAGTTCATTTTTCTCTGAAATCCAATCACACGTTTGCAGTTTGCTATAAAGACTGACCAGAGGAATGCAGCCTCTGATTTATTCCCCTGTGTTGCAAAGGTTAAATGGACAAGCAATTTGATGTTGGTTTGTGGTCATAGGTTATCAAGGGTATAGTCTGAGATTTTTGTTTCACTATGACATGATGATTATTAAGATAATCATATTAATTCAATTAAATAGTGTATAAATAATTGATTACAGTAACAGAGTATCAGAGGGAGTGATTTTCACAAACACATCCATAGCATTAAAAAGAAAAATCGTTAGAAAGCCAAACTATAAATAGTTTAAACATGGATTTCAACACAAAACTGTGCATACATGTTAACTGACCTCCTTTTCTGGTTTCCCAGGCTGACAGTGATGGCGATGGGTATCTCACCTGCTTCCAGGTCCTTGTGGCATTGAAAGAGATTGTCCCTCCAGAGGCCCTCACCGATGCTGAAGAAATGTATGTTTACAGGGTAAATATCACAAAGACAGGTGCTGTTTTTATTTTTATTTTTTATTTTTTTCCTTCTTCTTCTCCTTTCTCCAGGAGGAGTAACTAAGTAACTCTGTCAGCACTATGCAATCATCTGGACTCGTGTAAAAAAACAAAAGAAAACAAATAAGACTTTTCCAATTCATAATTTGAAGCCCAGAGACAGGTGGATACAGTAGATCTGCTGAAGGAGTAGCAGAGTTTTGATTAAAATCAATCTGAAATCAGTACAAGGATCCTCAAGTTAATGTCAGGAAGACCAGATTAGATGGTGCTGGCACCTCACTTTGCATTCAATTCTCTAAAGTCTTTAAACCATGGACATTTGAGGAGCTACTTAACCCATTTATAGTTAACCCTGTTAACTTTCCGCCATAATTAATTGAGTCCCTTTCATAATTTTCAACTAAAAGTCTCTAATGATTCAGATTTAAGCAGCACAGTGGTCTGAGGGGCTGGGAGAGGAGCTGCCTCCATCCCTAGGCAGACACTTGAGCTTCTGCTGTGTGCCATGAAAGAGGAGAAAGAGGAGGGAAATACATGTTTGGTTTTCTCACTTCAGGGCAGTTGTGGAAATGTTAGTGGCAAGAAGACCTATCAAACAGAATAAAAGGTCCTGTACAATATAGCATTGTTTATTTTAAATAATTTGAATATGTTTTTTTTAATTTGTGTAATTTAGGAAATACTTTTTCTGTTTTCTTGCCGAATTAAACCCTTTCTGGAATAACTATCTCTGTTATTCAGCACACAAGGCCCCTTTGTCTTATGTAAGTACATCTTTTGAAAATGCATCTTTGTATCACTTTTCTACAACTGGATATCTGTTTAGTCTTAATTCTACAGTTAGTCCATTTAAATAAAAGCTCCATAACATCTTTTAAAAACTGTACTTTTCCCTTTTTTCTAAGCCACTGACAGATGGACTCAGTGATGTTTATGTATTTATGTACTGTAGAAAGAGCAAACCTGTCTTTCTTCCCATCAGTCGGCAACATCATCTATAGTCTATATTAAATTCACTGCCTGCATCGGCCTAAGCAAACACTTACTGTGCTTAGATGGATTGTCTTTTTTTCGGTTTGCTTTTTGGAAGGATTTTGTTCACACATGTACATCTTTCAATATCTTTTCTTTAATCCTGCATATGGCTGGTTCATACATATGGTGCTTTGTTTTGAAATGTATTTACTTAATGTGGCACCGTGTGGGGATGTCAGGGCTCTGAAAAGCAGGGGCTCAGGAAAACAACAGGCAGAAGTGTGGTATAAAAAAGCAGGTTTGCTTGAGTGCTCAAAGTAAATAGGCATACAAAAACCCAAATAAACACCAAGCTCCTTGTTGAGCTTACCTCAACACATATTCAAGCTCCTCCATAAACATGTAGCTGAATATAAACACGAACACAGCAATCAAGTCGATAATCTGATTCCAAGTTCAAAGTCTGTTACTGTAGTCTTCTCTCAGTCACTGTCCTTGCAATCCCACAATGACTCCCAGGCTCTCCTCCTGCCTCACCACATCAGGAAACCAGACACATCCTGTTTTATATAGTGAGAGATGCAGTCACAGAGGTAATTTTCCTCACCTGGGATCCAGAGAGGTGCAGGGCAGTTCAAGGTGGTCCCATACCGTGCCGCCCAGCACAGCGTCACATTTATTATGAAGAAAAGTGAATATTACCCTTAGTACTAAAATAAATTAAAGGTAACTATATGTATATGTAATTGAACTATATGTAAACTATTCTTAAATTTCTGTTTTCTTTTTGACAGAAGGATTGAAATAGGGTAATATATGAAACCTTTGGGCAAATTAGTTAGATTGTTATGCAATATGTGATTGACTGTTATCTGAAGAATGTCAAAAAGTGAAAGTTGTTTTACTATACTTTATTCTTCTGTAAAACATTTACATAATACATTCTTTAAAAAAACATAAATAATTTTCTTATTCTTAGATTTTAAAAATAAAGTTTTCGGTGTGTTGAAAGTAACTGTAAAACAAAAAACAAAAACGTATATATTATATTCCAGACAAAGGGCTAGACCCATTCAAAACATTGATCTACCTATTATATGTAAATTACAAACTTGTACCATATTGTATTTTGATTTATAAGTAGTAGTAAGTAGCTTGTGAAAATACATTAAAATATGTTAAGATAAATGTTTGTATATTGCAATTCACACGTAGGTCAAGGTTTCGATTTGGTCTAGCCCAAAGTTTGAACTAAGCCATCCAAAACAACGATAGCACAATCATCTGGGTGTCTTTTAAGTAAAATCAACCCAATCAGTAATGATCTTTAGAATCAATATGGATTCACTTTTGGTGGTAAAGGCCTGAAATCTTTGCTTTCCACAAGTTTTGGTTCCATTGTGTTTTAACTCTGTCCCTGTCTCTCCCTTTCTCTTTGTGTCAATGTGTCTGTATTTAGATTTTGGAAATGGTGGACTATCATATAACAGATGGCCTGACAGACCTCAAGCTCTTCGCAGTGATGGCCAGCTTGGCACAGAAAATAGCAGCACTGGAGTAAGTACTGAGAGAGTCATGAATAAGTCCGGAGCCTTATTTTTATGCTGGCCCCTATAAATAGACCCAGAGTCTGGGCCTTAGTGGCCATGGAAAAGCCTTTTCTGGTTGTTGACACTGCCAAGGGCTGACCCCTCTCCTATTAATCCAGGCTAGAGGTGAAGGTCTAAGTCAGGAAGCCCTGTATTTCAGTTCAGCGTGGTCACAGTGCAGGGTAATTAAACCACTTACCACACACTGAGTTCCAAGTGGAAGCCAACCAGTTGATCATTTCCCATATGCCACTGAGTTTCAGGAAGTGCTCTTTCTAACTTGTACAACCCATTTGTGCCTTCTCTTTGTCTTTTCTGCCTGCCTTGGTGGAAACTATTACACTTTAAAAAGGGAAAACACATGACCAATAAAGCACTGGAAAACAATTACACGAGGTCTGATATGTATCTATCTATCGTTCATTCTGTCTTAGTATATGAATCAGCTCTTGTGCTTTCTCAACATGTTATTTCTTAGTTGCTGAGATTTAAAAATGCTCTAACTAACGTTACATGCATGAAGCAGGTTCTTGAAGCTTTTTGTTTCTATTCTGATGTCCAGTTGGATGATTTTCCTGCTGAACCCCAGTCAAAGGTACTTCATTATGAAAACTGGTATATTTACAGACTCCTAACATAGAAATTAAGTGGTCCAGTCTTACTGTCTTTTCAAGAAGAAAAACAGAATTGAAGACTTGATAATAAGGGTTTATTGAATTCTGACAAAGATGCTTTTGTTGAGTTTTAGAAAAGCAACTCTCTCTCTCTCTCTCTCTCTCTCTCTCTCTCTCTCTCTCTCTCTCTCTCTCTCTCTCTCTGCATATCTAGAGGTTAAACCACCAGACATCAGAGCTGTGAATCACCTTAGGGTAGTTCAGAGGAGTGAATGATAAGCATCACATTCTAGCGAGGCGTTTCATTTGCTTGTTTTTTTTTTTGCTTTGGCTTTTTTGTGAGAACAATGGAGTGACCACAGGGGAAGGTCTGTTTGAGTTGGATGAGGAGAAGAGGGAGGGAAAGAGGGAGATTGGAGACCAAAACAGACATTCTCTCTCTCTCTCTCTCTCTCTCTCTCTCTCTCTCCCCCTTAGTGCTCTGAGCCAGTCCATCTGCCCCAATTGGGCCATATGCTGCCAAAAGACTTTCTCTCTGAAGCAATTTCACTTTTAACACATCTGCAGCCTCTTCAGTTTCACTCCTGATTCTCCCTGTCTACATTACTCCAGTGAAGATCACCTCCAAGAATCCCAATAGCAGTGTCCTTAGGGAAGACTCTTCTGAACTGTAGATGTCTTTGATGTTTACCAAGCATTTCAGTCCTGTCATAAATACAGCAAAGTTAAAAAATATATATTTCATTTTGATGTTCAGGCTCACCTTATATGTCGAAAATATGTTGTGATTGGCTACCAAATGACACAAGTTACCCCCAATCCCATGTCAAACAGTCACAAAGTCATGTCACTCACTCACAAAATAAAAAAAGGCATTGAAGGGTGAATTCACAGAGGCTATCAAAGCACTGAACAACATAAAATGCTTCCTTTTCATTTCAGAGGAAACAGTTTTACAGTTCACATAAAAAGAGTCAAAATTGTCATGCCCTAATTTTAAGAAGTATTCACCTGCATTTTTAACACAGAAGCTGACCTTTGGAAAGGACCAAGTTGCATAAAGACACTTGACAACACAGGACATGTTTGTGTCATTGAGTTCTGTTTATTGATTGGTCGCCTAGGAAGTATACAAAACACTGTTTGGAGAATTGTTCTTCCCTTGATACCAGAGAGTGATGCAGGGAGGACACACAGTGTTGAGGGCACACCTTCATCTGCTTTATGACTAATTACTTTGACAGTCCAACTCTCCGCCCCTAATTAACTAAAAAACAATGATTTGTGGCTTTTTAAAAGGTTCTATAGCAAGGAAATTAATATGAACATGCATTACTAAGACACATCTGTGTGGTTTAACTGGGAAGCACTTGTCTTTTTAAATGTACCGCTCATTTCAGGCCACATTAGTAAATACACATGCATTATGAAACGGGATAATACTTTTATGATAATTAATTAAAGTGATGGAAAATGGACGTTGTTTTTTTTAATATTATTTGAAATCTTATTTTATATAATTTTTTGATCACCTTTCTCTGGCTTTCTGATTTGTAAAGTGATTGTTTGGAACCGAGAAACATTATATTATATATATATATATATATATATATTCTTTGCAACTGAAAGAAGCCATGATTAAACTCTAAAAAGTAGTATTGACGTCTTCACGACATCATTAACCACCTTGAGGTTTTTGGAGGAGGCACAATGTGAATGTTTCTCTCCTGAATCATGTTCCGAAATGAATAAAATCATGAAGATATTAATTTCTTATGTCATGGCACCAACAGCAGTCATTTAATCAGCAAACGACTCCCCCTACTGCTGGTCAAATGTGTTTCATATCATAGGCAGAAGTACAGATTCAGGAAAACAATCAAGCTTAAGTTGCCTGCTTAGCTGCTTCAGGGACAATAATTTCAGTGGCGCGTTCCAGTCACCTATGCTTCTTCGGTTCCTCAAGATTTAAATAAAGGAGAAGTGAACACCATTATGCCATATGGCCATGGTATTTCATTGTGTTGTTCTTCTGGGGGCTGTTGTGTTTTGCCATTTACAATACCTGTCCTTTTTACCTCCCTGTGGGTATGGCATATTTCTGTTGCTCTCATATAGGAAAATTACACCTCTGGTATTTTCTGAATGAATTAACATCTATTCTGGGTCTAGATTGTTCTAAAGGCTAAATTAATGTATCCTTCACATTTGAATGCTCATGTTACAAATAAGTGTGCCTTATTGTGTGCATTCCTATAGTCCAGATCAGTAACATTAGGCCTTAAACAAGAGCATGATATGATATGAGGAATGTAAAAGCTTGTACAGATTCAAGCAGGCTGAAGTGAACGTATAACAAATAACAGGTCAATGTGTATATCAAATGCACCATCGAGCATTGCTAGTGTTGTGTGCTTGATGTGCAAGAGTACTGCTGCTGTTATGAAAGGAAGGGCAGCATTTCAAAGTATTAAACATGTTACCAGTCCCAGAATAAACAGGTTGATTTCCAAACTCATATCTACTTACATGCCTTCTGTGTATCTGTATGCATGAATGTCTGTGTGTTTCATATATTAATATACACATGTATTTATACAGCATATATAAGATTAAATTACAAATGTTTGACTATTATTATTAGTAGTAGTAGTAGCATTTATTCCTGTATTGAAAGGGTAGTAGCCTTTTCTCTAGGGTTAGCAAAATACTATCAATTCAGTGCAAAAGAACAGTAAATCCCATGGTATTTTTTTCCTCCTAATTCCCTGCAGTCCACAGAGTATTGTTATACGTATTCAAAGGTAAGCAGGTAACATGAGCTGCCTCAGCAAATGTGCTTCAAAGCCTACCCGTTTTCTCGTATGTCCTCTAAATAGACCTACAAAGCCCAAATCTGTGCTAGCCATCAAAGTACAAAAAGAGAAGCTGATTCATAATTTCAAAAACAAAACTCTCCTTCTCTCTCTCTCTCTCTTGCTCTCATCCAGCTTTTAATTGGGTCAGCGCGTGTTTCTGTGAGTTTCTTAAAAGAGGAGCGCCAAAATTTCTGCATGGCACAAGCATTCATCTGTCGCGCCAAAAGAGAATGTGGAGTTTGTCCATTCCCTTAATGACTGGGGTGCTAAGGCTTGAAGAGGGACAACAAAAGAATTGGGTTAGGCACAAGACCTGACCTGGACGCAGCTATTATATTGGGGTGTTGTCATGCCATTAAAGCTCGTTTGGGGTCTTTTACTGCTAACCAAGTGCAATTAATGATCATTAGCTGCACTGTCTCCCCTCGTTCTTGTCAAAGGTCCTGCCAAGGCACTCTCCCTAGCTGGCAGGCCGATGCGAGTACAGGAGGCACTCATGCATGCCATCAACCTAGTGGCACAAAGCCTGTAGCATCCTTGTTTAATAGGGCATTCAGAACTTGTTAGCGGGGAGATGCAAAGGGTCTGGCCACTGTTGTGCCACACGTTGCAAAGCAAAAGTCTACCTCAGCAGAGTTGTTTCTGTTTCTGCTTAATTATTGTGAAATCCTGTCAATGTCAGCGAGTGGTCACGTTGTGCGAGGGCCTGAACGTCACTCTGACAGTTTTAGCCGTTACTCTGCCGGGCCAGGCTTGTGTCCCCCTTTAATTGTTTCAGCCACAATGCAGTGTAAGCAAGCACAAAGGACTCAGAATAGGTTATCATCAGCTTATAAAACCGAGAGGAGAGTTCCCCGGCAAAAAAATTTAAGCATGTATACATATTTAGTTGTTTTTTAATTTTATTTCAAGTCGTGTGTCTATCTGTTTCTGAAAAATGGCTTTTACATGCAGACTACCTGTTTCCAAGAGGGACTTCCATTGTTTCTCTTCTCTCATTTTCTTTTTTCTTTTGGTCTCCTTGGTGGAGGCTTGCATATTTGGTTGAAAGAGATCACAATGGTATCACTTTACCCAGCTGTATGCAGGGCATATGCTTAACATCCTTAAGCCACAGACTTCAGGATGGACTCCCACATTAAACATCTATTTTGTTATTCTTTTTCTTTTCTTTTTTTTTAATGCTGCAAGCTCTGAAAATGAAACCTCGCTAGAAATTCCTCTGTAGTTGGAAGGCTTCAACACAAAATTTCTTCGGACTTTCAGTTACTCACACATTTCAGTAATGTTCAGTAATTCAAAAAGAATGTCAAATATTTGACTTTTTTTGATGCATAATGTTATAGACACAGACACACACACATATGGATGAGTGACTTAAAATATATATGATTTTAACCTTTTCCCTGTCTGAACGTTACACTACTGTTTTCAAAATGATGCCATCATGGAGACTCTCATGTGTACAATATGTGTTTTAAATCCCAGGCTGACTTTACAATAGTGACACAATCCAGTGCTGTAAAAGCTCAGCACAGAATTATATATATATTATATTAAATGTATGTAATAAAATACTGATGTAAGGTGGTTTTGATTGAGGCTTATTTTTATTTTTTACAGTGACTTCATGAGATCCCTCATTGGAAAGATGGACTTTAAGGCACTGGAGCTGAAGCTGTACAAAGCAAGGGTAAATATTATTTGGGTTTTTTTATGGCTACTGTTTAATAAACTGCTTTTTTAACATAACTTACATAATCAGCCATCTTGGAGTTTTGCTTATGGAGGTTACAGTGCAGGATTTGGTTACTTCCCTGTCTTGGATGTTGTATGTCTATGAAGAGTTTGCTGTTGTCACAAACCATCATCTCTCAGTCCATCTAGCAATTGTACCTGCATTTCAAATCCAATGAAAGGTCGGTTATCACTGCAAAGAAACACAATACTGCAAAACACAGAGTTTGGCTTGTCCTAAAGGATTATCTTTGAAATGCCTTTACAGTTTGTGATTTGCTGATGAGCACCCCCAACCACACAGTACATGTCTTAAACTTATACATTAAATAAAAGCTGTCATTAATGGATGAGGAAATCAAATCGGGGGGTGACAATAAATCAGCCCTATTCTTTTAAGTGTGAATTTGCCTTTTCATTTGGCTAACACTTGTACTGCATGTTCAACTTCAATGAAGAGGCGGTGTAATATTGCCATTCACCATGAAAGGGAATTAATTATATTCAAATGTTGGTGTTAGGTTATGTAGAGGAAAGCGGGCACCATTTTCAACCTGCAACTTCAAACACGCTTCATATCTGCAGTGTCGTAATTTTAACCCTGCTTATATGGTTTTGGGTTTATTCCACATAGGCCTTTGTAATTATCAAGCTGAATGGGAAGGGATTGTTGTCGGGTGTTAGTGCCAAAGGATTACCCAAAGTTATTAAACAGGATGCATTAACTGCGCAAACAGGTGCATGCATAAAGGCCAACAAATGGAAGAATGAAACCTGAGGTCTTCCAATTTCAACCATGCACTGAAATTAATGGTTTTCTGAAATGAATGGATGTAGTTAGATTACTATTGACCTGCAGTCAAATTATAGGAAAGAGTCATGCTTTTCTTTCCCTTTTTTCTTTAATTTGTCAATGTGGTGATCCTGTTTCAGAGCTTATTTCTGCATGGTCACTTTCTTGAATTTGAATGCTGGCATTAAATCACAATCGTAAGAATTAGATGCAAAGTTGTCGTCAGGACTAAAGGGAAATAAGTCTCCTTGGATTGGATATGGAGGCTGATTCAACAAGGTGTGCTGGTAAGCAGTTGTCTGTAAATCTGTTTTGGGTTTACGCTTACTGTAATCTATCAAGGAACAAAATCTAACAGTATGCTTGGGATGCTTTAGTATGAGTAAAATATGTGATGTTGGGACCATTGCTCTCTATCTTAGACATTTGTTAAAATGTGTTTTGCTGTAATAAGGACAACCTCTTTAGCATACAGATAAACTTCGAAGAAATGTATGCCATGAAAGAAGATAAAAACAATCTGTGTTTATTGAATACATGTGAACAGATGTCTGGGAATGGAGAGATCCTGGGGAAAGGAAAAGCCCCCTGCAGAACACAAGCCACTCTGTTTTTCAGTAGAAGGGAATGCAGATGTGTTGTGCCTAAATACATCTCTTTGGTTAGTCAGATCATTTGGCACAGAGCTTAAAGAACTCAGGCTCTTCTTTTCATGTAATGGTCTTTTTTGGAAGAGGCTGCATTAGATTGGGAAATTTAAATGCATTAATGCCATCACAGCTTTATGATCCCTGTCTTTACGTTGTCTCTGGCACAAGCCTCTTGACTAACTGGGGAGTGCAGACAATTGGTGATCACTCTCTTGTGATCTAGGAAAAAGCTAGATCATAACTCTTATAAGTATCTTTCTGGTATGATTTAAACCTAACAAATTCTGTTTGGCAAATTGGAACATTTATTTTATTCATGAGCTAAATTATTATGTTTGTATTACCTGCTTATCTGTATGTTTAAATCACATTTTACTGAACTGAATGATATATATATTCGTCGTAGAGGGAAATTCTTTGCAAATTCATGTATGCAGTGAGTGAGGCATTCCAGTGGTTTTTGCTGATACAGTTGACTTCTTGATTGTATAAATAAATAAGCAAAAACTGTAATTGGAAATGAATGATGTCACTCTTTTCAGCAACTGTTTCTGTGCAACATTGACTCCCAAGCGAATACCATCAGCGCCGAGCAACTGCTGGTGGAGCTGAAAGCAGGCGGTATCCGCGAGGAGCACGAGGAGGCAGTGAGGCGCGAGCTGAGGCACATGCAGTCCCTCGACCTGCTCGACTTCCTCATGTATCTGCCGCTATTTGTGCTCATTCACAACTCCGTCATCTCCAACCCCCTGGACGACTCCAAGACGTTATAATATGATATGGAGCTCATAAGTGCATGGATGCATACTATTGCAATATATAGAATGTATTTATTTTATATTTTTTATTGTAGCTTGATATTCCCAGAGCAGCACATTGACTACATTGTGTTATCTGAAAATGGTTCAGTAATAATGTTCCACTTGTACTAACTTTAATAAAATTAACTGTACATCTTTCACATAACACATTTGGTTGGAATCTACTTTTTCACACACACAGTGACATATGGGCCTATGTGTGGAATGCATCAGTTTGTCAATAGAGTGTGTTGATCATCGCGATGGCTAAACACTGACCAAAATGGAAACAAGCAACTTCAGTGTGATTAGGTCTCAATAGGCAAGAAAGTGGCACAATTTGGGACAGAAATCAAATAAATAGACCGCATTTAAAGCAGAGGCAAGTAAGCACTTTAACAGCAGCACAGTCAATTGTCAATGTCGTAGCATAAAAAAAAATCAGCACAGCAAGAGTATTTAAACGACCAACATACTATGAACTGTCATGTTGTCTTGAAACTGACCATTAGTCTGTCTGTGCGCATGCGGAGTGGAAAGCGAGCGCAACAGCACGTGTCTTTATTTCAGAACTGCTCTCCCGCCCCTGGCGGTATACACTCAAAAATGCCAACATTAATAACATATAATAAACTTTTGCAAAACGCACCACATTGTCTAGAATATGGACACGGGAAACTGACTATGAAACGATTTTTTATTATTATTATTATTGGCTTGGGGCACTCAGGGCGCCAGTCAAATTTCAGCAGGGGCCCCAACCCAACCCCCCCAACTCCGCTCCGACGTTGCGGTCATTATAGGCAAGTTCTCACTGCGGTTAAACGTGTATGTTTCCAGGTGAAACGTCAGACGGGAAAGGCGAGTGCTGTCTATGGTACTGAAACCTTTGAGTACTTTCCAAATGCTGCACGGAGATAAAGAAAGAAACAGAACACTAGTAAATACAACTTTTTGACGAATCCACTGCTCCCCTGACAGTAACAGAATACATTAAGCTACATATAGAGTATATATCTGTAGTTGATGCAGAAAAGCGTCTCCATTTATTGGAGAATTTTTCTCCCTCATTCTTCAGCTCATGGAAAGACAACTCCTCTTTTACAAACCAACATCACTAATTGGTTATTGGGCTCTTTTGCTTGTCTCCGTTAAAATTCAAGGGGCGTTCCTGCTGTCGCTTCACGCTCTCCTTTGCATCTTTTCACTCGTTTACAAAACCCAAGTATTTTTGCCTCTTAGCTTAAAAAAAAAGCAGAAGAAAAAAATTGTGCCAAAGAAGCAGTCTCCCTTGTCTGAAACTACACAAATCGTAACGCTAATTCTAGCGGAATTCTAGCATTGTAAGCAAACTTTCCGGAACAGAGACGATTTCTAATGCTAAATAAGAGTGGATGGGCTCTTTTAAAACGAGAGCCTCCCCTAAGCTCACACCATTACCATGGTCAATGTTTGCAAAGGGCCCTTTAAAAGAACTATTGTTGAGTGTTGCCAGGTATTCCTTAGCAACCGCGATGCCAAGGTTTCCTTCTGCAGTGTATATAAAAGACACTGGCTTTCCAACAGAAGACTGCTGTTTTCCTAATTAATAATAATAATAATAATAATAATAATAATAATAATAATAATAATAATAATAATAATAATAATAATAATGAATACACAAAAAAGGAAATTTTAAACTACCTTAACTTGAGAAAATCAGAATACTTTTTCTACATTTTTCTTAAAGGCTTAACACCTGTTTATTATTATTAATAATTATTAATAATATTATTCAAATCGGTTATTGTGATAAGTGTGCTGGGGAAAAGAAAGCATAGTCATATTCCTTCCTCCCAAAATGTTGGTTCCCTATATTTGATTTGTTTTATCTCTAGTTTTATAACAGACAATTGATTATTTGTTCGTTTGATTGTTTGTTTTACAGTCTCTTTGTCAGAGAGACACACAGTGGGTTATCGGGTAGTAGGGTCGATTGTAGGATTTTTTAATTGGGGGGTCCATAAGGGGGCCCGACATCTGCTAGAGGGGTCCTGGGGCATGCTCCCCGGGACGATTTTTTGGTAAAATCGGTTTTAAAAACTCAGGTTTTAAGCAAAGATTTAAGCAAATTACAAGGATAAATTGAGGTATTCATAACAATCCAGCAAAAAAAAAAAAAACAGCATATTTGTTACCATTTGTGTTATTTAAAAAAATATATTTTAAAATTGACATTAACACAATAGACAACAGTGATAACTTATTGTCATTAACACAATAGACAATATAGACAACTTCTCCACCGCCATACCCCCAAAAGTGCTTCAATATGGACACATCCCATAGCATTTGAAACGACTATGAAACGATTTTTTTTAATTGGCTGGGGGGCACTCATTTCAGCAGGGGCAGTACCCCTGTGCCCACTCCCCCTGGCTCCGCCCCTGTCGGGTAGTAATGCTACTGCCCCGTGGAAGGCAACTTCACTCTTTTTCACTTTTTCACTAATGTTGAAGCAAGATAAAGATTATATGTGCTTCTCGCTTTGCATTAATAGCAGTATATCCATCCAAATTAAACAGATTCAGAAATTCGAAAACAAAAAATGTATTTGTCTGCATAAAAGCTTAAATGTCTTATACGGGCTGTTTTCTTTTTCCTTCGTTTTTTTTTGTCTGTCTTTTGGGCTGATATATAAAGGATCCTGTAAAATCCACTGCTGCCCGTTTCAATTCTCAGCGAGATAAGACTAGAATGGAGTTTGCAGAAATGCTTAGCTATCTGCTTACAATCCTCCTCATTTGTGAGCCCCCTTGGTAACAGCTTGGAAAATCTGCAAAAGGAATGCGAGTTTATAGTTGTGCGTTGATGGTCATTATGGCCACCAAATTGCACAGCAGCTCATTAATCATAGAACAGGATAGGCAATCAGAAGGGGTGGGGGGACGACGAATGAATTGAATAGAGCACGAGGGTAATAATGCCTGGTAAATCATGTTTAACATAGAGAGATAGGGGGAATGAAAAAAATCGGACTCTTTTAAAAAAGAAAACTTCTACTTATCTTTGATTTGCATTCAACACCCCTGAATGGTGTTTAAGCCTGTTATTTAATTCATTTGGTGCAGGGCTTAGCACAATACAAACTCCAGCCAGAGACCCATACAGTGTGTGACCCCCAAAACCATTTTTTAAAGGCAATTCGACGTCACTTGAGCGTTTGAACCCAACTAAATTTCAATGCGAGGCCTGTCATAGACGAGCGTATTCTTTCGGAATGAAAGGAATGACCCACAAGCCATTCAAGCGAAAAATGGCAAAAGGAGGAGTTGACTCGTAAATCAATTTCCACAGCCCACCCAAACCCACACTAACCCATTTCTTTCTTTCTTTTTTTAATGTATCGTTTTCTTTGTCGGCAGAATATTTACATTTTTGTATTGTTTGTTTAATTGCTACCAATTAAGTCAACGAGATCTAATTGTGAGCATTGCATTTAATAAATATGTTATTTACCTTTTCCAAAACGATTTCATGACCATTCTAGTGGTCTTCCAATTTTCGTATCCACGATAAACCATATATAAAACGGCTATAATTAGGACATATATATATATATATATATAATGACAATGAGTAAACACTAGAGTAGGTTGAAAACAAATTCAGTCCCCTGCACCATTTTCCAATCTCGTATATAATCCTGTTGAAATGGCGTCCCTTTTTAATCAACACTGAATTTCACACCTGATCATCATGAATGAATACAGCGAGGTCTTTCTCTTCTCCCCGAATCGCAATGTAACGCCACTGTCATCAGCTCCCCAAAGAGGGAAGTAGAGGAGCGCTCCGAAGAAATCGATTTCTCAAGCTGCTCACAGAGGGTTCAAATCCATCCCTCGACCAGAAAGGAACCTTTCCATTTTGGAGAAATTGCTGTCATAGCAGAGCCCCCAGAAAACCCCTGACCCAATGCTGATATCATCCTAGTGTGCATTAGGTATCAAAGAAATGACGCATTCATCTGTCCATTCAGATCTTACACTTTTTCTAATTGTATTTGTTTTATTTATTTAGAGTACTTTTTACTATTACTGCTACTACAATGGACCTTTTTAAATTAATTGTTTTGGTGGTGGTATCCTTAATAGTAATCAAATTCTCCCTACTGAATAAGTACATTACCAGTTTAATACCCAAAACAGACATACAACGAGTGAGAGATAAAGAACAGCATATTATTTTATGCGTTTGTTTTTTTTCTACCGTATATCTGGCAGGAAAATCTTGTATTTTTAATTTTATTTTTGTTTTTTGCTTTTGGAGAGCGATGGAGGTGGGGGAAAGCAATTCGATATGGCAGGTTTTATTTCCTTCACGCTTGACAGGATTGGAAAGGAACGCGTTAATGTTTTCTGACAGGCGACCCGTAATTGTAGGCTTTTCTTTGCCGTCTTTCTGTGAAATTCTGACATAGGCGAGCAGCGTAACGAAGTGTTGTTGCATTGAAATAGGGGCGCCTGCAATACAACGAGCCAAGGGGAGCAAGCATTATTCAGAGATCTAGCTTCTTCTTCTTCTTCTTCTTCTTCTTCTTCTTCTTCTTCTTCTTCTTTTTTCTTTTTTTTTCTTGGTCTCTTAACTAACCTTTGAGTTTAATCCCAAGGCCTGCTGAGTCCCTTTAAACATACACTGGCATTCGACAAGGAGGTAAAAGAAGAAAAAAAGTTATAATTCTAGACTTTGAAAACGGTACCCGTGCAATTTTCCAACGCAACACTTTAGACACAATACCGACAATAAATACAAATACCAAATATCAAATTGACGCGCTCTAATATATGCATAATTAAAAGCTCCCCTTTCATATGAATGCAGGATATAGGTAATTTAGCCACAATTCTGTACAGAAGCACCTATTAATAGTGATCCCGAGGTGAAGAATAATAGACCAGAACCCCCTTCAAATTCATTCCAAAATGCATTTGATTATATAAATGGAGATTTGTTTATCTAACCGCCATCGGGGCGTTGGAGACTATATATTTGAGTTGTGATTGCACTTATCAGGAACGGTGCGCTCTTTGCCCTTTTCGTTATGCCCTCCCACCTGCACAGAGCACAAGTTATATCTAAACTGCAGAGAGCTTTGTTTTACAAGAGCAACTCCTAAGAAGCAGTCGTGCGCTCCTGACACAAGGCACATGCCAACAGCCAATCAGTGCACCGAACCCACCGGCGCAATAATTCATTAAATCAGGCACGCGCCCAACCTCAGCCCCTCCTGTACTTGTGCTTGTTAGGATCTTAAAAAGTGATGTGTTCGTAACAACACCAACCAAATTAAATGATCAAGAATTGTAAGTGAAAGTAAAACACTATATATAATTATATTACATCAATTATATGTATATATATATATATATATAATTATTTCAATAGCAATGCTCAGGTACCCCTTATTGCATGTATGATAGAGATGTGCAATATTGTGTGAGGGACTTCAGGCTTGAAATTTAGCTCAATAGTTCCAATACAATGAAGTGGACGTGGATCTGGATCTGTTTTGCACGTTAATTATTTATGTATGTGTTTTTGCACACTTTGACCTTTGGTCAGAACTATAAAGTCATAAAGATGCACAGATTGACTTTTCATTTTCTTTATTTTTAAAGAGGCTGTAGCAAAACTTGGCAACTCGGTCTCAATGCACCTTTATTTAATAGACTACATCAAACGGCCAGAGCCAGCTGTGCCACACCTGCGTCCTGGTAAATAGTTGGAAGAACTTTTGACTTGTTTTCAAACCGTAATCGTGTTCTCCCTGTTTGACCTCCAAATATAATATTGCTGTGTGCTCCCTTACATCTAAACTATAGTGTCCCAAGAATAAAAACAGATGGTCACATAAGGATACATACTGGGTGGCCAGATCTTTTTGGTAAAGCAACAAAATGTATCTTGGAGAAATACATTATAAATAAATACATACATGAAAATTTGCTGTTGCGACCTTTACTATCATACTACTGTTTGTTTCTCTACATGCTGATAAATCGTTCAACATGTTATATTTATGGAGAATAACTCCAAGATGTATGGAATTTGGCCACTGCTGAGATAATTGTCGTGCTGCTATGAATGAGCTATCATTTTAAACAAAAAAAAGGCTTTGTGTTGCTTAGCGATTAGGCAGATGTAATGAGATTTACCCCAATTCGCTTTGCCCTCTAAATGTGTTTTTTTTATGTCTGTGTTTGTGTGTGTGTTTGTGAAATGCTTCTACTGTATTACACAAATTAACTAACATTTACATTTCTGGTGTCCTTTTAATTGACAGACCATTCACAAATGTGAATTGCGTTAGACATTGCCAATGTATTTATACTCGTCTCATTTATCGCTCGCTAAAAACTTTGATGCTGCTGGAGCGGCAGGGAGAGCCAAAGCTGGCCCACGAATATGCATGTCACGTCCACGCTAACTTGACAACCAGCGCGACCGCTGAAGCAGCCATCCCTATTCATAAGTATTTATTTTGAAGCACATACAAACAGATCACACTTTGTGGCCAGAAAATAATCAAACACTAGAGGAAACGCGTGTTTAGAGAGAGAGAGCGAGACAGGCAGAGAACGATATAGAAAGTGAGAGAGTGAAAGAGAGAGAGGCAAACACAGGGAGGGAGATGGATAGATACACACACACACACACAGAGAGAGAGAGAGAGAGAGAGAGAGAGAGAGAGAGAGAGAGAGAGAGAGAGAGAGAGAGAGAGAGAGAGAGAGAGAGAGAGTCTTTCAAGCAGACGTTCTCGTATTGAACATAAGCATAAAGCTCATATAGCTTTACAAAGTTACCAAGCACCTTGCTCAAAGGTGTTTGGATGGGGATACTGTTCAATAACGTTTCATTGGTCTTGGACTTTTGTTGTATGTCTGAATGCTTGTATAAATCAAAATAAATACATGTTACTCATGTTCCAAAATTCAACAAAACAAATACTTTAGAAAACAAGTTGTTTTTATTATGAAACTAATATATAGAAAACGTGGTTATACGGGGTCTTTTCTCTTTTCTTTTTTAAATAAACCCAGTAGGAAAAGGCAATGGTGTAAGTAAAATAGGCAGCAGAGAAACAATGGGTCGCCATTGTGTATCTGCGTTTGGACAATAGCTGCATAAACTTTGTTCATGGTGAACACCCTTCCACAATATTAATACATTTACAAGTTCCGATAAAATAAGACACGTTGGTGCTAAAGTAAAAATGGGGGGGTTTCCCACTCCATTTCGAGACCTCATACACGATATACAGAGTTGCCAGTTGCAAAAGCAATATAGACTACACGTCTAAATAGGCAGAGGTAATAAGCATCACATATGAATATATCGTCAAAATATACACATATTAAAACCTTTTGTACAAAAAAATTCTATAAATCTCTCTTATATACAAAAATAGCTTAATATATTCCAAAACATCAAGTTTGATACAAATACAATATCTTATAATAAAATCCGCAGGAGATTGGAAGAATTTTAGAGTTAAAATGTGACAGAAGCTTACAAAAAAAGTTCCGAAGTTCTTTGATTGGGTTTAGCATAGTTTCAAAACAACATTGACATCGTCGTTTTTTTGTTTTTTGAGTGTATGTGCCATGAAAGTGTTACAATTCATTTTTAATTTTCTTTGTGGGCGAGTGAGTGCTCTAGGATGTGGGAATCTCCAGATTTTTCATCTGCATGTTTCTGACCAAATATGCATCCTCTCTTCTGGTAGATGGCACTTGTCACTGGGGCAGCAGTCCTGCCCTTTAAAGTCCGTTTCTTCCAGTGGACCCGCTGGAGTGCAAACGCAGTGCTTCGTGTTCTTGGAGGGCGCAGACGCTCCTCTGTGCTATATGTTTTCATTCTTCATTTGGACTGGCATTTCAGTCTTTGCGACCATAGTTCATATCACAACTGGAGACAAAAAGAAAATTAAAATTAAATACAAGTTCAAAAAACGATTCACAAAATTCACATCACATTGCACAATAATCAACAGTTAAATACGTGGCAGTAATAATAATAATAATAATAATAATAATAATAATAATAATAATAATAATAATAGTGATTAGATGGGTTATAACATAAACATAACAACATTAAGAGATACAAATATTCGAAAGCTTAACACACCTGCTGCAAAACTTCAGAACCAATTGGTGAAGTCCAAGAGTTCTTGCTCCTCAGGACTCAAGGGGTCGTAAGATCCCTCGTCTGAAGAGTACGAGGAGACAGGTGAGCCCGCCATGGAGTTCATGTCGTTGGAATAGTTCTGGGAGATGGTCGGAGAGAGGACCCCCGACTGGAAGGCAGCGGTCACGGCGTCATGTTCGTCCAGGAGCTGCTGCAGCGCCCGGATGTACTCCACCGCCGAGCGCAGGGTCTCCACCTTGCTCATCTTCTTGTTTGCGGCGCCGTTGGGGACGTGCTCCCGCAGCGTGGCGAAGCCCATGTTGACCAGCTTCACCCTGTTCCTCTCCCTCTCGTTGCGCCGGGCCACCGCCGCGGGCTGCTGCTGGGGCAGGCTGTACCCAAAGCCAGCGAAGTTCAGCCTCCTTTTGCACCTTAGCAGCTCGGGCGAGGACGAACGCTGTCTTTTGACCTGCTTGCCTGATTTACTGCTGCACTGGCTGTCAGTGGGGCTGAGCTGGATATTCTGGGCGGCAGCCGCAAAGAAACAGGCAGGCGGCATGAACTGCTGCTGGCTGGTGCTTATTTCCATCTTGGCAGTGATATCCATTGGCAGTGGGCGTTGAGGAGAAATGGAAGAGAGAGAGAGCACGAGAATCTCCAAAGTCCCCTTTGGGTTGCTGGAAGGCAGTGCGTCTAGCTCGTGGCGCTCGCGTGTGTCTTAATGTGCGCACTCTGGCTTATTTTATTAGAGAAATCTCACAGGCTTTTGCTTCGCACACTCCCTCGACTGAAATGAGTGCAGCGATCGAGCAATTGCGGGTTTTTCAACACACACAACAGCCCCACGCGTTGGATCTGGCCACGCCTCCACTCACAACTTGCATTCACCTTCGGCTTGAAATGTTGTTGCAATGCGTACGCCGGACGCGTGCCACTCTAACCGCTGAATAAACAACACCCAACTCCGCACAACTGGGACCAGCTCCGATTCTTGCAACACATGCCAGGTCGATGTCAATACAGAGACCATCTTCAAATCCCTAAACAAAACCCAAGTGTTGTTAAGTGTTATTTTGCGTCTTCAAAATGTCTAAAATAAATACAGAAACCATAATGCCACCCGGGCAAAAGAGGTAAACGTTAACATAAACCTGAAAATGATGTGATGCATTATGTTAATTGGTCCCCAACTCATAAGCGTTGGTTATATTACTTTGGCAATCGAAATGTCGTTTTCTGCACCTCAACAAAAGCATTTAAATCCATCTCTATGGTGATTTTTTTAGTAAGTGCTTGTATTTTTAACTAGGAGATGTTGGTGGATAGAAATGTTTATGGGTAGCCTTTATTAAAAAACAACAACAATGGGGTTCATTAAATACAACAATGTTTATTGAAATAGTCGGATTGAGTTGAATCCACAGAGCTATAAACTAGAACCGGACAGTTTAAAGTCTAATACGTTTCTTGAATGTGAAAAGACGAATTAAAGCAAATAAGACTGGAGCGTTTTACATTTAAATGAGCTGTTGTTTACGATCGCGTTACATTACGGACCAAGTGCTGAATGGATAGCGCATAGAATGGATAGAGTCAGACGGTTGACTACTTTACATTTTCCTTAGTTTATTCATGGAGCCTACACTTACTGATGAGGTAGATAATAATAATAATAATAATAATAATAATAATAATAATAATTATTATTATTATTATTATTATTATTATTATTATTATTATTATTATAATAAAATAGTAAAATTGTACATGTTTGTGACAAAATATCTCCAAAACACTTGCACTGTTTTTATTCCACATGAGTTAAACACGAATTTGATTAAACCTTGCACTAAAATAAGCAGTCCAGTTATCCGCACCCGGTGGTATATCCCGTCAAATGAATACTTCTATCAGCAATCTGCTTTTCTGTCTTCCTAAACTTGCGCTCGGACTGTTAGCACATTCAGCAATTTTCAGGAGCTCTTCAAAAGTTGATTGTGCTTTGTCCAGTGTAGAATAAATGGCCATTTACATTATAATTAATGACCATCCCGCAAACAAGCCGACGCCAGATCGTAAATCAGATGCAGATATTCAAAGATGCAATGTTTTCTAAACTCTTTTTTTCTTGTTACACCGAGCAAGTTTGTATGTCAACAACTTTTTTCTCCCATTTAAATTAAAATAAAAGCTTTTTTTCTCTGGCTAAACAAAACCAGCTGATTCTCTTCATGGCACTGATGAATAGATCGAAAGGGAAAAAAAACTACAATAAATTGTGTAATTTTTCTCTGTTGGCTATGACATTCAGATCAAGCCACCATTCAATAACTAGCCCATTTTTTGCTCAGCAAGGGAGTTTAGAAAAGAAGCGTGGGGTCTATTCAAGGATTTCCCTGCCCCCCCTAAGGAGCTCACAATCGCCAGGCTTTATGAAACCTATCTTCCATGCCTTGTCAGTGCAGTTCTAGGGTCCAATTAGTACTTTGTGAAGGGCTTTTTTCTCCTCCAAGTTCTTTGAGAAGCAGAAAGAGCTCTCCCGAGTCCCCTTCCATTTTGACAATTCCAGTCATTGCTCGGTGTAATAATTAATATGACAACTGGACGCTTGAGTCTGTAACACCTCAGTTGTGTGTGTGTGTATTTGTGTGTGTGTATAGTGGATGCCGATGATCTCTTTGTTGTAAAAAATTGTGCTGCTTTTATTTCATGGTGAATGTTTCGGTATTAAAAGTCTGCTTGATGAGTGTAAGGAAACTTTAATAGACTCGTATAATTGAAATGGGATTGAATGTAAATATCCTAACAACCATGTTAGAGTTTTGTTTATTTGTTTCTTATAAAAGGCACCAAACTCCTTTACTGTAACATTAAATGAAACATTTACAGTAACGACAAGACTTAAATATTTAAATGAACCATTCAGATTTACAATTATCCCAGAAGTGCAATGTTATCAAATGCTATAAGAATCGTTCAGACCAAGAGATTAATTGCAGCGCTACAGCGGCAATTAAGCACATAATACAATCTAAAATCTAACATCTCTGCATGACAATGTGTAACCTGCAAATTAGCAATGTGTTTTAAAAACAAGCGTACAAATTATAATTTTGTATGCAAATCCCCCTTGCTGAACAGTCTACACTTGGGCTAGTTGTGACGTTTACAAACTTTTGTACAGTTAAAGTCAATTTAATCGTATAAAACAAAACAAACAAACTTAAAGGTGAAAATCAGAACCTATTTATTAATACTACTACTACTACTACTACTACTACTACTAATAATAATAATAATAATAATAATAATAATAATATTATTATTATTATTATTATTATTATTATTATTATTATTATTATTGTTACTATCTGTGGTATGAGTTAAATATATCCATATACACTGATCAATAGTTCTTTATCGACTTTGTATTATTTAAGCACTCTTTCAAAATCGATCATCATTGATTTAATTGGACTGCAGCAAACTTGGGAATTGTGGCTGCAGTCAGTCGTGTGTCTCCTTTGTGAAGCCACGCGTCCCCTGTCTGTCAATTCACGTAAGCCAAGCAAACATTCAAATAAAAACGAAGTACTTAAAATCTCCATAGGAAAGAACACTGCTCCTTTCCAATAATTAAATACGGGGTTGAATTTTTAATGAATACTCAGAAATTGTGTATTAAATACAGCTAAAATGTATTATTTGTGTTAAAAAAATATTTAAAGTAATATTACATAAAATGAACCTCCCAATACAACCTTTAGATATACATTAATGGGTTGAGCTGACAGGGAAGGTCATAATTACATATTAACCCTAAATATTCGCATTTTGTTATATAATTTGCCATGCACGCAACACATCAAATGAAGTACAACAGTGACTGACATGGTCGGGATCGCACAGATTGTTGTATTTTTAAAAGCTGCTTTCAAAGTAATTATTTTGGCTTCTTTTTAGAGAGCAAATAAGAAAGTTGTTGTAATGTGTGTTGACCAAATACCTAGAGTAAAGGGCGACAACGTGTTGCCACGCTTAGAAAGGTCATTCTTTTATTTACTTTGTTAACTATTAGAGGGGTGGCAGGTGCTTTACCAGGTGCAACGAGAGTGCGATTCCCTGTAGCAAACAGCAGACCCTGCAACCATTTATCAAATTAACTCTTTGGCATTCTGCATTGTGAAGATCTAACAACTTGTTGAAACAGGCAGAGACTACAGATGGGACCCGGCGCCGCCTAACGAGAAGGGGTTCAGACGTGCGCAAGTTGTGCTGATGTTGAGGAATGACTCACATTGTAAGACATCAATTGTTTTTGCTCCACACATTCAATATATAATTAATATCGATCTCATGCAATTAACACACACACACAGACATAATGCAATTTAAAACAAACCATGTTTTATACATGGTCCACGCAAAAAAAAAAAAAAGAAACCTCTGCAAAAACCTGTAGATTAAATAAGAAAATGTAGTCTGTTATAATTGCGTTTTGTCCTTGCTCACAATAAATGCCAATCTAAAATCCGTGTTATATAAGACTATCACAACTGTAGATTACAGGTAGTACTATACATACTGCAGGTTCCTTATTAAGATGTTCTTGATGACCAGGTAGCATTAGAATACGGGGAAACAGGTGTGTATTTAATGTCTGGGGGATTTTGCAAGATAATAAAACTGATTTTACATTTCACAATACGTTGCACACTTGACATGTCATAACTTGCTTGTAACAGGAGCGTCGTATCCAGATGTAGATTTGTGCTGCTCAGTAAAAACAATAAACAATTGACGGATAATATAACTCATTACAATATTTAGGGAGTTTTGGAAATGTGCTTTTTTAATTTAAGTTTCAGGCATGCATAGAGTCCTATTTGCAACGGCCGACAGAGGACAAAATCTCTGAACGTTTCCACATTGCAAATAAATGGTTACAATGTATAATGTAAGCTCGATTTAGTAACTAGCTTTTACATTATAATGGGATCCAGACATGATACATTCATAACAATTTTACACGTTTGCGGAATGTATATTGTGAATGCCAGGTTTATCCTGTTATTCTCAATCTCAATCTCAATCTGTTTTCTGTTTATTTGCTGAAACAAATCTCTGTGTACCAATAAGAAGATAAATAAATAGATCAAGGCAAGATTCTTTTCTACAAAACCGTCCAATGATGTGAACACCACACTGGAATGCTTCTAAAAGCAGTCACTGAATAAGGCACAATATGGCTTGTACCGCCATCTAGTGGTCATAACTGGCAACACGCTGAAACTGGAACTATTGTTTTCGCATAGAATATATTGTTTATAGAATATTTGAACACTTTTAAAATTTTCTTACAACAAACCCTGATTATTGCGATTTATTTTGAATAACCGTCACTAAAGGACGAATTCCACAAATTGTTCTCGTCTGTCTGGTCAGCAGGACTGTCCAAGAATATAAATAAAGGTGATAGTCAGAAAACAGCCTGAACCAGTTATATAAAATTCAGTTTTGTTGTTACTAACCATAACAATAGTTATCATCATCACCATGAAATCACTCTACATTTAAACAGCTATATTCCACGTTTAATTGAGAACACTGCATTCCCATAAAACTCACCTATATATGTACATTTTACATCTCAAAGCCAAGTCGTTTTAGCCAGGATCATCGTGTACTTATTTAGAAATAATAATTGTGGTTTCAGAATAGTCTACGTTTTCGGTCAAAGTTACATTCTTTTAAAACAACTGTCATACTTTGCATTTAGTTAATTGATAAATATAAACTATTAACATGTCTATTTTTGAAAGCATTCTTACGTTACAGCATTTTTTCACACCTGCCTAAAACTTTTGCACAGTACTGTATATTATATATATATATACACTCACCTAAAGGATTATTAGGAACACCATACTAATACTGTGTTTGACCCCCTTTCGCCTTCAGAACTGCCTTAATTCTACGTGGCATTGATTCAACAAGGTGCTGAAAGCATTCTTTAGAAATGTTGGCCCATATTGGTAGGATAGCATCTTGCAGTTGATGGAGATTTGTGGGATGCACATCCAGGGCACGAAGCTCCCGTTCCACCACATCCCAAAGATGCTCTATTGGGTTGAGATCTAGTGACTGTGGGGGCCAGTTTAGTACAGTGAACTCATTGTCATGTTCAAGAAACCAATTTGAAATGATTCGACCTTTGTGACATGGTGCATTATCCTGCTGGAAGTAGCCATCAGAGGATGGGTACATGGTGGACATAAAGGGATGGACATGGTCAGAAACAATGCTCAGGTAGGCCGTGGCATTTAAACGATGCCCAATTGGCACTAAGGGGCCTAAAGTGTGCCAAGAAAACATTCCCCACACCATTACACCACCACCACCAGCCTGCACAGTGGTAACAAGGCATGATGGATCCATGTTCTCATTCTGTTTACGCCAAATTCTGACTCTACCATCTGAATGTCTCAACAGAAATCGAGACTCATCAGACCAGGCAACATTTTTCCAGTCTTCAACTGTCCAATTTTGGTGAGCTTGTGCAAATTGTAGCCTCTTTTTCCTATTTGTAGTGGAGATGAGCGGTACCCGGTGGGGTCTTCTGCTGTTGTAGCCCATCCGCCTCAAGGTTGTACGTGTTGTGGCTTCACAAATGATTTGCTACATACCTCGATTGTAACGTGTGGTTATTTCAGTCAAAGTTGCTCTTCTATCAGCTTGAATCAGTCGGCCCATTCTCCTCTGACCTCTAGCATCAACAAGGCATTTTCGCCCACAGGACTGCCGCATACTGGATGTTTTTCCCTTTTCACACCATTCTTTGTAAACCCTAGAAATGGTTGTGTGTGAAAATCCCAGTAACTGAGCAGATTGTGAAATACTCAGACCGGCCCGTCTGGCACCAACAACCATGCCACGCTCAAAATTGCTTAAATCACCTTTCTTTCCCATTCAGACATTCAGTTTGGAGTTCAGGAGATTGTCTTGACCAGGACCACACCCCTAAATGCATTGAAGCAACTGCCATGTGATTGGTTGGTTAGATAATTGCATTCATGAGAAATTGAACAGGTGTTCCTAATAATCCTTTAGGTGAGTGTACATACCATGATCCTCAGTTCAATCACCATGTAGTCATTATTTTTTACTTACTGAATATTGTTTATCATGTAATTCCAGAAGGTGGCAGTGTCTCCCCCAAATGATGCATTCATAATTTATACAAAAATGCATTTTAAATTGCAAAGAAATGTACATAAAACGAAACAATAAACTAAATACACAATGTGCATTACATCGCCTTCTGTTTCAAGACAGAATCTACACTTATTTATACACTACATTAGAGTAAACAAAATTGCAATAGGTTATGTTTATTTGTAAAATACAGTGAGTTATGTCAAACTGAAGCTCTCTCAGTATGAGTCCTAATATTAACCTTTAAATGGCATATCAAATGAATTGCCGAAACATTAGTCATCGCTACAATAATCACCTTCTTAGAACTGATGAAGCATCTTAGAAAAGTATAATTAAAAACACATAATATATAGATAGTATATTTATTTGGAACAGCAACAATAATATACTTTTTTCAAGGTTTATGAGTACCTGGTTAAGCACCTGCTTACTTCCTATTTTACTGAATACGTGTTTCTTCCATCAATAACAAAACGTGTGAATAAGATGGAGTGATATAACTCTGACTCATTTGTTCCCACAGTGGCCAATGTTTTCCTTTTTCTAAGAAACACCACATTCCCAGTTGCATACTGTGATGTTGTCCATTTCTTTCACACCTCAGATACACCTACATATGTTTCAATAAGGGGCAGGTAACCTACTGAAGAGTCGTAGAAATCCAGAGAGAGACATATATTTCCAATCAGGTTTTTATTACAAGCAGCTGCAAGGAAGAGGTTCAAGAGGCAATCTCAAGAACAGTCTTAGAGAAGTTATAAACTACAGGCACTTTTGCAGACCAGACAGGAGAGAAAGATAACAGGTCCACATGTCTGTTCCGTGATGAGTGCAAGTTCGGTTTCTGCCTGACAACTCCTTAGGAAAACCCATATATGGTCAAACCGAGGTGAATTAAAGCAAACGTAATGTATAATATAAGGGGGTTTGTACGATGTATCAAGCCCAAATTGCTGGAGAAAACTGGTTTAAACCAAAAGCATTGGAAAGGTTTGGGGAGAAATTGTAAGTGATCATCAGCGGAATGGAAATGCAATGTAGCAACAGCAGAGATAAGGAAGGGAGGAGTTCTCATACAAATATTCACGTCATATTATCCATAATCAAGAGGCCTCACACATATAATAGTTGTGTGACAGGCCGCTGTCTGTCACGGCATGGCTGCTGCTGGGCTCGCTGATTAGGTGCTCATGTAGCGTGTTACTAATTAATATACATTTTAATTTAATATACATGACTACGCCACCCTCAGACAGGTGAGGGACCTCCAATGATCTCCCGCACAGATCTCAACTGAGTAGAACAATGGCAACTGCAGGGATTGGTATGCAAGACAATGAGACCAGTCTCATTGCACAGTCTAAGCCAAGGCATCACTATCTGCTAGACAGCCATTACTGTTCAGAGTAGATAGCCCGGCATTAAAGTTCTTTACCCCGTCTCCTTCAGGCTCCTTCAGGGCTCATTAGGTATTATCCTATCTCATAAGTGTCGATTGTGTAAGCTCTACATTAGGGGGTTCCTAGGACAGACAACAGACAACACAGAACAAACAAATGAGGTCCTACAATGGCTTGTCCCCATTGTACACATAATAGTTGAGTATAATATAATCTTTTCCTGCCTCCTTGTCGTGGGCCCAGGACCTGGAAAAAGGAAGAAAGACTCGTACTATAATCAGTACATTGACACATTCTTTGAATAGACTCCATTCAATTTGTATTTAAACATTTTGTTGTGGCCACCCTCCTGTTGGAAGAGACAAAGTTAATTTCATTATTCATGCAGTCTTCTTCCCATAATATGATTTGACCTGAGGCCAATATTCCCAGCGCACCCCTCCCTCCTGTCCATCCATAGACACTGCCCCCCCCTCAGGGGGGAATCCTTATCAGTGTGGCCCTGTCTCACAGCTTCTCCCCCAGCCTGAATTTCCTAGAGTTGCATGACTTTAACTCAAATAACTTTTAGTTATCTATTTATTTTACCTCATTCTTTTTCCGTATGTATTTTTACACACCTCTGAATTAATTCTTCATCCTCTCTCATGTCCCGATCAAAATTACCCCCAGAAAACCTGTGTTCTGAAAGTGGCAGCACTTCCCCTTCCTAAAAAACAAATTCCCTCTTAAGCTTCCCAAGCCTCCTCAGACCTTCAAACCATCCCTGTTCCTTGCTAAACAGTTGTCTAAGTTATGTATTGATATATGTAATACATATATCATGCTGTTATATTATATAATTATTCCATTATATCTAATAATTCCCAAGTACTTCAGGAAAGTAAGTTTCATGAAATGTGTACAGCCAGTCACCTCCCTAACAAAAAGCTTATGTGAGCACTAAGACAGGTGTTTCAGCTTCCTCCTATTGAAGTCCAATTTACTCTGGTATGTGTTACCAAAGCCAGATTGAACTGATCAATAGTTTATCTCTTACCTACTCAGTGTACTTAGGGATTTTGTGTTATGACTGGGGACATCAAACTCTTTGTCATAGAAATGACCGGCAAAGTTAAATTACAGCATTATAGTTTCCCGAAGCACTTGGTTATTGCTTTATCCCATATCTAAGAAACCTTCACTGAGTAATTGCTGTTGTAGCGTTATGTTGAAGACTTTGTCTTCAAGTAACTACGGTGGAACCCTGCTTACAAAGAAGATTTTGTGCACAACCTTGGAGCCTTCAAACCAGTGGAAAATCTGTTTGGAAAAGACTCTACTTTCGCGAAACCCCAACTTCCAGGTGCATCGACTGAGTGGAAGTTCTTGGACAAAGCCGAACCGGACTGCCTTTGTTCCAAACCACACGGACCTCGTGCCGTGTGCGGTTATCTGAGCCCGAAGACAGAGAGGCCTCTCTGCGACGAAGTTCAGATAAGTTTAACAGTTTGGAGTTCATGATTCATGACATTTGAGAAATCAATTAGAAATGTTAATCTGTGATTCATAACTCTAGATTGTGTAATATCATTTAGTTTTCTTAAATATAAATGTGTGTTGCATTAAACTGTTTTGTTGATAATTTTAGAAATAAAATCTGCCGAGAAATATCTTCTCATTCCTGTTTAACTGTTTAGTCTGAAATTGACACAAGTTAACAGACATTAGATTATTGGTGGCCCTGCCTATCCTTAATCATTGAATAATAATCAGTTAAGAGAAATTGTGGTAACAAGTAATGATAGGATCTTTCTCGGCACCTGAACGTAAATGAGACTGATATATATATAACGAGAAGTTACCTGACATAAATACTAACCTGCGTAGTTATTTAATGTCTGACTAATAATACTAACGAGAGACTCACCTTCGTCTTACTAACCGGTATTGTAGTCAATGTGTTTATAACCTTTTTTGTTTAACGATTTGTGTTATCATATGCGATCCCATGGTCTTTGATTTGGTCACGGAAGTGATTTGTCTTTGATTTGTTGATCTAGAGTTGAATTTTAATTAGTTTTTCCCTTTTGTATAATTAGTGTAGTGCTACATTTAGTCTTTGTTTTGAATACATTTGACAATTTATATCTTTGGAGTTGGTGTCTGCGTCCAATTATTACAGAAATTGAGTTCTACAAGATTCCAGGATTCGTGATAAGGTGATACTATAAATTCACTTCTTTAATTGAATTTTATAAGTGTACCTTACGCTACACTGTTTCCTCAGATTCCCATTTCTCTATCTCTCTGTCTCTCTCTCTCTGTATATATATGTCAAAATGTATGTATGTATGTATGTATTATTATTATTATTATTATTATTATTATTATTATTATTATTATTATTATTATTATTATTATTCTTTTGCTCTAATACATTTTCCATATTAATCTACCTATTTATGTGTAACACCTAGTTACAACCCTTCCTTCTTTCCTTTTAAAAAAAAAAATCCACTCCTCTGATTGGATGTGGCACTTCAATTCCCCTCATGCTTTCTTAACAGATAATCCACCACCGATATGTCCTTCACTTTTGACATCGTGTTCCAGTCTTTCCCGTATTTGCGTCCCATGCAACACTCTGGTCGAAAGAACAGTGACAGCTGCTACTATTCTATCGCCCGACTGCAAAATATGCAATCTACCTCAGACCCGTGTTACACGAGTAACACCTCAATGATTTAACAATGACAGCCGCATAAAGCCCTAGAAACCCGGGACCTTCTGACTTGGAATCACAGAAATCTCTGTAGACTTATTGCACTCTTTTATTCTTGATAGTGGGACAGTGCCCCTGGTGACTATTGATACCCGTACAGAACACTAATTTACAGGGTGGTATTGAAAATCCTAAACCCTTATCCTGCTCTGCACTAGCACCAAAGTCTGGGACACCGAAGCCACCATGCTGCCGACTATGCCAACTGAAAAGTCGTAGAAATCCAGAGAGAGACATATATCTCCAACCAAAGGTTTTTATTAAAAGCAGCTGCAAGGAAGAGGTTCAAGAGGCAATCTCAAGAACAGTCTTAGAGAAGTTACAAACTACAGGCACTTTTATGCAGACCAGACAGGAGAGAAAGATAACAGGCCCACATGTCTGTCCCGTGATGAGTGCAAGTTTGGTTTCTGTCTGACAACTCGTTAGGAAAACCCATATATGGTTAAACCGGGGAAAATTAAAGCATACGTAACGTTTAATATAAGGGGGGTTTGTATGATGTATCAAGCCCAAATTGCTGGAGAAAACTGATTCTTATCAGACTCTGTTCCTGTGGGTATCAGGGTTGCACTATGGTACAGTACCGTAGCACAGCAAGGCTGCAAGACAGTGTCCCTGTTTACACAGACACACGGGGAAAGAAATGCAGTTCATTACGTACTGAATGCATTATAGTAAAAAGTCTCTCCTTTTTGCAATACAATGCAGTATAATTCAGCATTAGGATTCAAAATATTATTTAGTTGTTTGTCAGATTAACAGACGTCCTGTATTAACTGGAAATTTAGATATTGAAGAAAGTAGTAATTTGAGAAATTTCACTAAAATATGCTTTATAGTGATGACATTTGGGTTACATTTTTGTCTGGGCTTGGTTTTGGCTTTTGTTAGGACTTATGTCAAATGCCAACACTTATCTGTCAGAGTTTATTTAAAGAGTCTATTTAAAGTCCTTGTAATACTTTGGGGTCATAATTGCAAATAGCTTTCTCTAAGTGAGAATGCAATACAGCTTCATTGATAATTCTTTCTTCACTACATAAAGCTCTGAGGAAATGGCAGTAGTATTTACAATCGCTGGAGGAAGGTGTATTACAGTGTCCAATGAAATCAGAGCTACAGTGGTCGATCTTGTTATAAACGAGTCCAACCAAACCGCAAATAGTCAGCTGTGGCAGCATTTATCCAGACATTTCATGCTGAATATAGGTATGTGTGTAGCATTTGATGCAGGACAGTGCCTTGTCTAAATGCCAAATATATTTGCACTATTGTTGCAACAAGATTGTGTAACCCATGTATGAATTTAAGCTTTGTGTATTGCTATTGTGTAGAGGCCAGTTGCAGTAGTTCTGTGTAGCTGATTTTAGAAACACATTTTCATCCAAGGCCATAGAGAGAACAGAAGACAAAGGGAGAAGTGTGTGATAAAGATTGGGGTACTTCATTGACATCATGTAGTTGCCCAGCAACCAAAGGGAGTAATCTTCTATATGATAGTATGTTCTTCAGAAAAACTTTAGATGTGTCTTCCCAACTGACCATCTGCGGAGCACTTTGTTGTAATTTAATAAACTATTTTGGTATTATTTCAGTTAAATTGGGCCCTGATTATTCCTTGTCCACCTATCTATTCAGGGAGTAAATTTCTCCCTATTACATTCATGTATAATTGATTCAATAATTACTCAGTGTTATTCATTGTATGTATTTAGTGCTGATGTCAATGTTTTTCTTGCAGAACCAAAAGACCTTCCTCTGGTGGGTGAGAGCGCATCTATACTGCTTGGCCATTGTGGATATAGTGGTGGCACAAAATGCTATACGCCTCATAGACATAAACAGCGGCGGAAGTAACTCTAAGCACAGAGGGGGCGGCGCGCTCTCGTAGGCCTCACCCACCACCCCTCTATAAAGCCTACAACTGTGGGGTCCTCCAGGTAGTCCGCTGCAGAGATATAACATGTTTTTTATATATATATAAAACGGGTTGCCAGTGTAACGGAGTTAAAAACACACTGTAAGCTCACTCCACAAAGGACAATACACATCACTCTAAGCGCAGCATCTTAAAGCTACACTTTTATTTTTTTCTCGTTCCTTATGTTTCAGAGTGCCTAATTTGTATTTTCTATCCATTGTTTTACATATCTAACTTAACGATAGCTAGTTGGCTAGTTACTAGAGTTTAAACCAGACACAGAGCTTGCCAACTGATAGGATAGGTTACACATCAATCAAATATTATAACAAACCCGTCATTATTTTATTGACAAAACAAAGATGAACATTGAACTAAACAATCTGTTTTCAATTATTTCAGAATAATTTTTTTGCTGTTTTGGTACAGTATGGCGTAAAATACCAAAAGTATTTTAAACAAATGACTAAATAAATGAATAATGATTTTGAAGACCCTGATCCCGGCCCAGCAGCAGCACAGGTGCAAGTCCCAGGCAAAGGGGTATAACAACAGACTCTATACATTGCTATATACAATACTTTATAAAATAAGCAACAACAGCTCAGATCAGTGCCAGTATTTAATGAAATCATACAGTATAACGTAAGATATTATATATACAGTGAGGGAAAAAAGTATTTGATCCCCTGCTGATTTTGTACGTTTGCCCACTGACAAAGAAATGATCAGTCTATAATTTTAATGGTAGGTGTATTTTAACAGTGAGAGACAGAATAACAAAAAAAACATCCAGAAAAACGCATTTCAAAAAAGTTATAAATTGATTTGCATGTTAATGAGGGAAATAAGTATTCGATCCCTTCGACTTAGTACTTGGTGGCAAAACCTTTGTTGGCAATCACAGAGGTCAGACGTTTCTTGTAGTTGGCCACCAGGTTTGCACACATCTCAGGAGGGATTTAGTCCCACTCCTCTTTGCAGATCCTTTCCAAGTCATTAAGTTTTCGAGGCTGACGTTTGGCAACTCGAACCTTCAGCTCCCTCCACAGATTTTCTATGGGATTAAGGTCTGGAGACTGGCTAGGCCACTCCAGGACCTTAATGTGCTTCTTCTTGAGCTACTCCTTTGTTGCCTTGGCTGTGTGTTTTGGGTCATTATCATGCTGGAATACCCATCCACGACCCATTTTCAGTGCCCTGGCTGAGGGAAGGAGGTTCTCACCCAAGATTTTATGGTACATGGCCCTGTCCATTGTCCCTTTGATGCGGTGCAGTTGTCCTGTCCCCTTAGCAGAAAAACACCCCCAAAACATAATGTTTCCACCTCCATGTTTGACAGTGGGGATGGTGTTCATGGGGTCATTCCTCCTCCTCCAAACACGGCGAGTTGAGTTGATGCCAAAGAGCTCGATTTTGGTCTCATCTGACCACAACACTTTCACCCAGTTCTCCTCTGAATCATTCAGATGTTCACTGGCAAACTTCAGAAGGGCCTGTACATGTGCTTTCTTGAGCAGGGGGACCTTGCGGGCACTGCAGGATTTCAGTCCTTCACGGCGTAGTGTGTTACCAATTGTTTTCTAGGTGACTATGGTCCCAGCTGCCTTGAGATCATTAACAAGATCCTCCCGTGTAGTTCTGGGCTGATTCCTCACTGTTCTCATGATCATTGAAACTCCACGAGGTGAGATCTTGCATGGAGCCCCAGACTGAGGGAGACTGACAGTTATTTTGTGTTCCTTCCATTTGCGAATAATCGCACCAACTGTTGTCACCTTCTCACCAAGCTGCTTGGCGATGGTCTTGTAGCCCATTCCAGCTTTGTGTAGGTCTACAATCTTGTCCCTGACATCCTTGGACAGCTCTTTGGTCTTGGCCATGGTGGAGAGTTTGGAATCTGATTGATTGATTGCTCCTGTGGACAGGTGTCTTTTATACAGGTAACGAGCTGAGATTAGGAGCACTCCCTTTAAGAGAGTGCTCCTAATCTCAGCTCGTTACCTGTATAAAAGACACCTGGGAGCCAGAAATCTTGCTGATTGATAGGGGATCAAATACTTATTTCCCTCATTAACATGCAAATCAATTTATAACTTTTTTGAAATGCGTTTTTCTGGATTTTGTTGTTGTTATTCTGTCTCTCACTGTTAAAATACACCTACCATTAAAATTATAGACTGATCATTTCTTTGTCAGTGGGCAAACGTACAAAATAAGCAGAGAATCAAATACTTTTTTCCCTCACTGTATATATATAATATATAATCTGGTGGAACGTGGATGCCCTTGTGGGGCCCCTAGATGCGATGGGCCCTGCTGCCTGTGCCACATCGCCCCCATGATATTTTTTGCTTTTGGACATAAAACAAAACATTCTAGGAAACAATTACACATTTTCACACTAAAACTTGAATTTGGGACACAATGACCAAAACCTGTAAATAATTTACTACAACCACACACCAAATCTGTAATACTAATGGCACATATCCTGCTTTCCACTCAGATTGCAATTCTATAACACACGTTTGGCAAAACACAACACACAATTCTATACATTTTGCACAACCTTCACAACTAAAATCTATTGAGTGCAAATGAAAAGCAACACAGTTCAATAAGCTAAGCTCAAGAACCAATTAATCACATTCACTCTTCACATGTGCAAATGCTGTTTGTGTGAGTTTTCATTTTGCAAGCAGACCTTTAGTATGGATAAAAAGGCCACATTTGAGGACTCCTGTGAGAACAATGGAAGTAACTTGGCAGAGAGGGTTAGAGGCAGAGGTAGCGGTAGAGATAGTGGTAGAGGTATCTGTCTCATCATCATTGAGATACCTGGCCAACGTGGGGGAAATCTCACCATATGCAAAGCTGTGAACCACAATGGGGTCCTCCACCGCCATACCACCCTTGGGCCAGACCACACTACCCATCTGCATAATTTCCTGACCACCTTTTTCAGTCAGCAGAGAGGGCCAGATGATCCTGAGCACCACATATATGTTCTCATTTAGGACAATGTGAGTTTCCATCAGGCTGCTCAGGTCCTCAACTGGTTCCATGACCATCCCAGGTTTACATTTCTCTATCTCCCACCCTACACCCCATTTCTCAATCCCATATAGCAGTAGTTTTCAGCATGTCGGTGGAAGGTGTATGACCGCATGAGCATGAGCATATAGCCTGTGGAGACATCCCAGCAGAGTCCTGTCAGGGGTGGATGCGCCATGCCAGACAATATGTCACCCGCTTTCATCTGTGGCCATTCCAAAATAACAGACAGACAATTTTTTTGCAAAGGAGTATTGTTTTCTTGACTGTTATGATTTGTTGGTATGACTTTTTTTATGACTGTGTTTTGGGAGCATGTCAATTCGTCCCCGACAATTCGTCCCCGACAATTCGTCCCCAAGTCAATTCGCCCCCATCATTATACCTTCTTCATTTCTTCTTGCACAACATTTGTAACCATGCGTGCATTCACTTATTGTAGAGCCATAGAACACACATATATGTATATATAGTAGGCAGGCCAAACAGAAGTGGAAAAGGACCAAACTCCCAGCTGCCCTCGAAGTCTACCACTCTCTGCTGTCTACATTCTCCTCCTCACTCACCTCAGCCAAGAAGTCTTATTCCAATCACTCTTCGAATCCACTGTCAACAACACCCACAAACTCTACTCCACCTTCTCCTCCCTCCTTGCCCCCCCTCCTCCTCCCTCATCTCTCACTGCTGATGATTTTGCCTCCTTCTTCTTCTTCAAGATTGCAGACATCTGCAGGCTCTTTAACAGTCCCCCCTCCTCTCCCATCACACTCAAACCTCCCACCGATCAAGCTTCCTTTTCTTCATTCTCACCTCTGGTAGACGCTGAAGTTTCCGCTCTCCTCCTACGTCACAAAGCTAGAACGTGTGCCCTGGACCCTCTCCCTTCTCGCCTCCTCCAAGCGACCACTCCTGATCTTCTCCCCTTCAGCTCCTCCCACCTCAACTCCTCACTCCTCTCTGGCTGATTCCCCTCTGCATTTAAACAAGCTGCTGTCATCCCACTGCTCAAGAAACCAACCCTTGACACCACCTCTCCTCAGAACTATCGCCTTGTCTCCCTATTCCCCTTCTTCTCAAAGACTTTCGAGCTGGCGGTCCACTGTCAGCTCTCTGACTTTCTGTCCCAACACTCACTCCTTGATTCTCTGTAATCCGGCTTCCACACAGCTCACTCCACTGAGACTGCACTCCTGGCAGTCACTGACTCCCTCAGCTGTGCTCGGGCGGCCTCCCTCTCCTCAGTCCTCATCCTCCTTTCTGCAGCATTTGACACCGTTGATCACTCCATCCTCCTCTCCTGCCTCACTGACCTTGGAATCTCTGGGACTGCTCTCACCTGGTTCTCCTCCTACCTCAGTGACCGGACCTACCAAGTAACATGGTGAGGTTCCTCATCTACCACCCAACCTCTCCTCACAGGCGTACCCCAAGGCTCCGCCCTGGGCCCCCCTCATCGCATCCCATGGTTTCTCCTACCATTTCTATGCTGATGATGCCCAGATCTTCTGACCCTCTTCCTGCTTGTCTGCTATCTCCGCCTGGATGCACTCGCACCACCTCAAGCTCAATCTCTCCAAATCGGATCTCCTGTTTTTCCCCCACTCTTCCTCACCTTCTGCTGACCTCTCCATCTCGATCCCCTTGGAATCCACCACACTCTCTCCTTCTTCCACTAAAAATCTAGGAGTAACCCTCGATCCTGCTCTCTCCTACACCCAGCACATCACCATGCTGACATGCACCTATAGATTCTTCCTGAGCAACATACGCCGAATCCGTCCCTTCCTCACCGACTACTCGACTGGTCCTCTCCCGCCTGGACTACTGCAACTCCCTCCTGGCCGGCCTACCTGCAACTACTACCTGCCCACTCCAGCTCATCCAGAACTCTGCAGCTCGTCTGTTATTCTCCCTGCCCCGATTCACACACGCTACTCCACTGCTCCGCTCCCTCCACTGGCTCCTGATACCGGCACGCATTCAGTTCAAGACATTGACCCTCACCTACCGCTGTCTTGACCACACTGCACCAAGCTACCTTCAGTCCCTCGTCTCCCCATACATCCCCTCCAGACCACTGTGGTCTTCCGGTGCCAGATGACTAACTCTGCCTCCTCTGCACTCTCCTTCCTCCAGAGCCGCTCCTTCTCATGCCTGGCCCCTAAATGGTGGAAAGACCTTCCCACCGAAGTCAAAACAGCAGAGTCCTTGACCTCCTTCCAGCGCTTACTCAAGACACATCTTTTCAGACAGTACTTGTAATATTAGTCCTTTTAATCCCCGTTTGATAGCACTTCACAGAGTTTTATCATGCTTCTTGCATTTTTGATTGATTTCCTCCTTGCTCCCTTTCCCGTAGCCCTTGACTGTGACCCTACATCTTGACGGCACTTTTACTTTACTTTTACTTTAACATTTTGTCCTCAAACTTGATGTGTTATGATGTATGACCTCACTTACTGTACTTACCTGTGTAAATTAGAAGTTGTAAAATGTATTATATTTTGAATTGCTATGTTTAAATATAAGTTTGATGCCTTTACTTCACTGTATTTTTGCACTTTGTATTGCACTTATGTTGTAAGTCACCCAAGAAAAATAAATAAATAAATATAATAATAATATATATATATATATATATATATATATATATATATATATATATATATAAACACATACACTATTTTGTATTATTTATTATAATGTATTTTTTTAATTGATACATTAATTTGAGACTATAACCCCAATTATTAAGTTCTATACAATTAGTCATGGCAAGCAGCGATGGCTGCAGGCTGCGTAAAATAGGTTTCATGTTAAAATTGTATATCAGTTGGTGCAGTAGTTAGGGAATAGTACTGTGAATTTGGCAATCTGGGTTTGATTCCTGATCAGTACTTGTTATTTTCTTATGTGTACATTATTATTATTATTATTATTATTATTATTATTATTATTATTATTATTATTATTATTATTATTTTAAATAGATAGTGTCCTAGAGTTAAATGGTATCAGAGTAGAAATAACAATTAGTTATTTTTCATTGTATTTCACTCACCAGCCTGCTTCTTTACCCACTGAGCAGGCGAAGATAGCCTTCATCACCCTGCTCATGGGCAAGGTGCTGCAGTGGGCATCTGCCATATGGATGCAGCAGGGAGAAATCACCAGGTCCCTGAGGTTTCACAACCTAGCAGGCAACAGTGGATGGGGTGAGCGTGCTCTCCTTTCAGTGTTCCGCAAAGGTCTACACTCCAACATACAGTCCTAACTCGCCTGCAGGGATGAAGTCCTTGGACTGGAACAAGTCATCCAGCTGGCAGTCAGACTGGATAACCTGATGAAGTCAGGTCCTTACCAGCCAGCCACATGTCCTCTCTTCACTACCAGTCCGCTGTCCAAAACAGAGCCCATGCAGTGGGGACATATACACCTGTCGCAATACAGACAATACAGATGTGGCTCTGACTCTATTGCGGACAACCCACTCACTATCGCGAGTCCCATCCTGTTCATCCTTGTTCCCCTGCAGAGTCTCTCCACATCATAGTCAGTACAAAATACTGTCCTAATATGACACCTGCTCAGCTGCGGATCCCAGCCAAGCTGCAGCTCGGAACTAAAAGCATGTCTATTCTCACCTTCATAGACTCGGGGTCCGCAGGTAATTTCATCAGCCAAACAGTGACTCGCTTTCAAATTCCCCTCTCAATGTGTGAACCTCCTCTCATCATCAGAGCCATAAACAATCAGCCAATCGGATCTGGCCAGATCTCACAGAAAATGACTCCCTGCACATTGGTCTTCTGCATACTTAACAGCTGCAGTTCCTGGTTATTGACTCCCCTGGGGCTGACATTGTTCTGGAACTGCCATGGTTTGCATTCCATGACCCAGTTATTTCCTGAAAGAATAGGGACATTCTGTCTTGGGGGCACAGGTGTTTCTCTCACTGCCTGTCCTCACCGTGCCGTGCCACGCACATTGAGAGTCCCCTGCTTTCTACGCCATTGGACATTCTTCCCCAGTAACAGGACCTGGCTACCGTCTTCAACAAAACCCAGGCCACCAAATTGCCTCCTCATCATTCATGGGATTGCGCCATAGACTTCCTCCTGGGCACCTTTCCACCTAGAGGTTGCATTTATCCTCTTTCGCTCCCAGAGTCTCATTACATGGAGGACTACACCAATCAGCCATAACATTATGACCACTGACAGGTGAAGTGAATAACACTGATAATCTCGTTATCATGGCACCTGTCAGTGGGTGGGATATATTAGGCAGCAAGTGAACATTTTGTCCTCAAACTTGATGTGTTAGAAGCAGGGAAAATTGAGAAGTGTGGGGATCTGAGCGACTTTGACAAGGGCCAAATTGTGATGGCTAGATGCCTGGATCAGAGCATCTACAAAACTGCAGCTCTTGTGGGGTGTTCCCGGTCTGCAGCGGTCAGTACCTATCAAAAGTGGTCCAAGGAAGGAAAAGCGATGAACTGGCGACAGGATCATGGGCGGCCAAGGCTCATTGATGCATGTGGGGAGCGAAGGCTGGCCCGTGTGGTCCGATCCAACAGATGAGCTACTATAGCGCAAATTGCTGAAAAAGTTCATGCTGGTTCTGATAGAAAGGTGTCAGAACACACAGTGCATTGCAGTTTGTTGCGTATGGTGCTGCGTAGCCGCAGACCAGTCAGGGTGCCCATGCTGACCCCTGTCCACTGCCGAAAGTGCCTACAATGGGCATGTGAGCATAAGTACTGGACCACGGAGCAATGGAAGAAGGTGGCCTGGTCTGATGAATCACGAGTTCAAGGTGTTGACTTGGCCTTGGCCTCCAAATTCCCCAGATCTCAATCCAATCAAGCATCTGTGGGATGTGCTGGCCAAACAAGTCCGATCCATGGAGGCCCCACCTCGCAACTTACAGGACTTAAAGGATATGCTGCTAATGTCTTGGTGCCAGATACCACAGCACACCTTCAGAGGTCTAGTGGAGTCCATGCCACGATGGGCCAGGGCTGTTTTGGCGGCAAAAGGGGTACCTACACAATATTAGGCAGGTGGTCATAATGTTATGGCTGATCTGTGTATATCAAGGAGGCATTGGAACTGGGCATTATCCTCACCTCTACATCACCTGCTGCAGCGTGTTTCTTCTTCGTGGCCAAGAAGGACAGAGAACATTGACCCTGCATAGACTACCGTGGACTAAATGCAGTTACAGTTTAATACTGCTGCCCCTGGTACCTGCTGCCCTGGAACAGATTCTTGGAGCCTGGTTCTTAAACAAACTGGATCTGTGCAGTGCATATAATTTGATCAGGATCAGAGAGGGGGATGGATGGAAGATCACATTCATCACAAATAGCAGACACTGTGAATATCTGGTCATGCCCTTTGGTCTCACCAATGCGTCTGTTTTCCAGGCGTTCATCAATGAAATACTGAACTTTTTTACATTTTGTGATTGTGTACATTGAGGATACCTTGATTTATTCCCAGACCGTCTCTGACCACATCTCCCAGGTCCTCAAGGTTCTCCAGTGCTTGTGGCAGAATGACCTCTACATCAAGGCAGAGAAATGCAAGTATCATTGGTGCGTTGGTTTCCTTGGTTACATCCTTGACACTGATCGAGTCCTTATGAACCAGGATAAAGTGAGGGCTGTTACAGAGTGGCCCCAGCCATAGACAGTCAAGGACTTGCAATTTGCTTTATCCGGGACTTCTGTTCTGTGGCTTCCTTCATAACCTCGTTGCTTAAGGGTTCTACTTGCACCCTGACCTGGACAGGTGCAGCCACTGACACCTTTGCCCAGCTTCAGAAAGTGGCGTAAGGGCAGTTTGTCGCAACGTCACGGCTCTCCGACTAAGCTCTATCCCTGCACCTTTTTCTCCAGGAAACTCTCTCTGACGGAGCATAATTACAAGATTGGCAATTGGGAGCTCCTTGCCATTAAACTTGTGTTTGAGGAATGGAGACATTGGTTGGAGGGTTCCCAACATCCCTATGTGGTCCTCACTGACCACTGTAACCTAGAATAGATCTGCTCCGCAATGCAATTGAATCCCCATCAGGAATGCTGGGCCTTGTTTTTTTACCCAGTTCAACTTCACGTTCACTTACTGTCCAGGCTCAAAAAATATCAAGGTGGACGCCGTTTCTCTGCAATTTGACTCGCTTTCCATGCCTGGCAACACAGATGCCATTCTACCACCATTCTGCATTGTGGCTCCTATTCGATGGGATGTTATGAAGCACATAGACATCGCTGCTGAACCTTCACCCTCCAAATTGTCCAGTCTCTCTTTAATACATTTTTGCTTCCATATGTTCTCAAGTTCTGCAATGGCTCCATTCCTCCACTGCTTCGGGACATCCAGGTTCAGCAAAAGTTTTGGTGGCCCTCTTTACTACAGGACATCACATGTTTTGTTGCTGCCTGTCCATCATGCATTCAAGCCAAGACACCTCAACAACTCCCTGCCGGCCTCCTGGAACCTCTCCTCTTTCTGCACAGACCATGGTCACACATTGCTATAGATTTCCTGACAGATCTCCCAAACTCCAATGGCTACACCACCATCCTGGTTGCTGTGGACCGGTTTTCCAAAGCCTGTTGGCTCACTCCCATGAAGGTGTTGCTCATTTCTCTTGCCACTGCAGAATATTTTTTCTCCCAGGTCTTCTGCTTTTATGGGCTGCCAGAGGACATTGTCTCTGACCACGGCCCCCAGTTCACCGCTCAAAGTTTGGTCTGCCTTTTTCCTACTTAATGTCAATGTAAGTCTCTCCTCAGGTTACCGCTGGAGTGACTTAACCAAGAGTAGTTTCTCTAGAGAAGAGTTTATGAATGATAAAAGCTACTGGCCTTTGTTCTCTTGGTTCTCCCTGCAGTAGGACAGCTCCAAGCCCCACATCTGATGTGTCTGTTTGCACTGTCAAAGTCTTGTCAAAGTTTGGACTCTGTAAAACAGAACTATGACACAAGGCATTTTTCAAATCCAGAAATGACTCTTGCTGCAGTACTGGGAGTAATCTGTCTGGTATACGATACCATTTCTGTCACTCTGGAATCTCCTTGTTGAGATGTGTGAGTAGGGTGGTATAGCTCAGTCTGTCCTGGAATAAGCCAGGAATCAGCTTTTCTTTTAGTTGTTGTTGCTGTATTGTGGTTAGATGGGATAAGACCACTGGTGAAGGTTCAGTGGCTGATGGGAAGTACTGGTCTGGAGCCTCTTCCTCCTCTCCCACTGCATGTACAAACAGTTGCTGGGTTATTGTCTCTTCACGAGGCCTCCAGGCATTAAGTATATTGAGACGAAAGGTTTTGGGTTTTGGTTTCATGTGCTCAGGCATGCAGATCTGGTAGGTCAGAAGTCCCATTTCTTGCACCACCTCGTATGGGCCTTGCCATTTGCTATTTGCCAACTGACACTCAGGACATCTCCTGCATTAGTCACTTGACTTCTGAATACATATTTGGCCAATAAAATTGATTAGCTATCCTAGCTAAGGTTTTATGCTTCCCCAGATGTCCTGCCCAGGAAACTGAATGACCTAAAGCAAGTACTGTCCGTATCAATTCCTTTGGTAGAACAAACTGTTCTACTTCCCCTTGACAATGATACAAAATGTCATTTTGCAACATATAGCTCTCTTCTTTTAAAGAATTTCTCTGCATCTGGGCTATGTCTTTTGCAATTACGTTTCCATACAAGGGTTTTAGAGATGCATCTCCTCTTTCCAATTCCACAATATTTTGTGGGGTTTAAAACTCCACTGGGAGACAGTTTTCTTCTATGGTTGTCTCTTTGCTATGCACTGTAGTTCCCTTCAATTTTTCCCTTCTCCTCTGGCTTCCCTGGCACATCTTCAATGTCTTCCTGATAAAATGGCATAAATTGTAAAGAAGCACTCTCCTGTTCTTTCTTTTCCTGCGCTCTTGTAATAGCAACATTACAGGGTCTGATGTCACAATGTAAGTCTGTGAGGATTGGTACATCCTGGCCCAGAACCACTGGATTTGGCAGTTCTTTTACCAGACCAACCCGTAGGAAAAATGTCTGTCCTAAGATAACTATGTACACATCAGCAGTAGGATAAATCTTCTTCTAATACATCTAATACTCATGGCTGCTTTCATATTCCACCATTCTCTAGGCACCTGTGCCTCCTGCACTAGGGTTTGAGTACTCCCTGAATCCAACAAAGCCTTTAAAGGTTCCCCATTCAAAACAACGGCTACCACCTGATCAATTCCCATTCTTCCTATCATCAAGTCAGTAGGTCTTGGAACATAGCGTAAGTTAGCCAGCTTAGACTTTCTAGCAGGACACCGAGTCTTAATATGGCCTTCCTGTCCACAGTAATGACACCTCACCTTCTCTCTCTCAGGCCTCTCACAGATTGGGCAAGACCACCACTCTTATTCCCCCTTCTGACTAACTTGGTATAAGGTTGTAGCTTCTTCTAGTGAACCTGTAGCTCTTTGGGCCCTTCCTCGCTGCTAAGAAGACCTCGGGCAGACAAGATGCCTCCAGAGCTGTTTCCGGATCATGTTCCCGTATCCACACCTGTACTTCTGGGTTCAGCATGTGCAAGATCTGCTCCAGAAGAAATATCTCTCCAATGTCCTTGAGTGATCACTGGCTTGGTTTTACCCACTTCACATATAACTGCTTCAGTCTCACATAAAGTTCTCTAGGTGTTTCACCTGGCAGTAGATAAACAGCTCTAAATGGCTGATGATAAGTTTCACAGTTGATTTCATATTTGGCAAAAATAGCCTCTTTCACTTTATCATAGTCCAAAGTTTAATCGATGTCCATGGTAACATAAGCACTGCGAGCTCTTCCAGTTAAACATGGAACCAAGTGAATGGCCCACTCTTGCTCTGGCCAACGGCAGGCTATAGCCATTCATTCAAAGGTTGTTCAAAAATGTCTTCTTTCTCATACAATTTCTGCAGTTTAGGTAATTTCCAATCAGCAAACTGCTCCCGTTCCATCATGTGCTGTGTCACTGGTCGACATAGCTGTCTATCCTCCTCATCAGACTGTGTAGCCTGCGCTGTTTGTCCCATTACCTTCTGTAGCTGCTGGAACTGATGTTGCATGCTCTTCCATCTCTGATCCTGCCATGCAGCGTCCTGTTCCATTCGCTCCTCATGGATTTTATGGATCTCCAGGAAGGCTTTGAACATGCCAGCCAACTCTGTCAAAGCTAGATCAGTGCTAACAATTTACATCCCCTTATATTGCATTCAAATATAATGAAATACATATAAAATGTTTCTGGGCAACACAATGTCCTTTCAAGCAAATATATAGTATTGTAGCTATCCTAGCTGGGACTTGTAGTACCAGTAGGGCAGTCTGAAGGTTGGGGGGGTTGTAAAAGTTTGTACGGAGGGTGGGCGGGTTGGTTTGTGGACCCGGTCTGTGTGTGTGTGTGTATATATGTGGGGTTCATTGTTGTGTTTGGTTAGGGATGGATATTGTGTTTGTTGGGGTGTTTTGGGGTTGCTTGGCTTCCCCCATCTCCGGGGTGGTACAGCCGGGGAAACGGTGATAGGGGGGGTGGGGGTCATGTGACAGGGGGATATATTAGGGCGTGATGACTTGCCGCTAGCTGAGTTGGAGCGGGAGTACTACTGAAGAGAGAACTGAGTGTTTTTCAGGCAAGACTGTGTGGGGGGAAAGTTGATGTACCTCTCAGTGCTGTTAAATAAAACATCAGTTTGTTTTGGAAAGCTTCTGTTTTATTTTTGTGTTATTCTTGTAATTACCCTGAACCCGGGGGTCATTACAATATATACAAATATAACATTCTATTATAGGTTTACCCTTCTGGCCCTTTAATGCTGGTTACTATGTGCATGTGCACTCCCACTGCAATCAGCTGTATCAGCTGGCTGACTGCATGTCCAGGCTCTCAGTTGCACAACAAAGTAAGTTTTCAACCCTTGGCAAGTTAAGAAGCGATGTTATTGTAATGCCTGTGTGCACCCAGTCATAAAAGAATCAAAGCGCTCATATTGCTTTTATCTGAGTTGTTAAAACCGGCAAGTACACCACCAGATCAATACATAAATACATGCGCAGTTAAATAAATAAATACATGTGCATTTTAACCATTTCTCCATTCTTCTGGAACATGCTTCAACATGATACTGATAGGGAGAAATTTACTCCCTCAATAGATAGGTGGACAAGGAATACTGAGGGCCCAATTTAACAGAAATAATATCAAAATAGTTTATTCAGCTACAACGAAGCGCTCCGATGATGGCCAGTCTGCAAGACTCTAAAGACTCTAAAGATTTTCTAAAGAACATACTATCATATACAAGATGAATCCCTTTGGTTGCCGGGCAACTACATGGCATCAATGAGATGCCCTAAACTTTATCACACTTTTCCTTTGTCTTCTGTTCTCTCTATGGCCTTGGATGAAAATGTTTTTCTAAAATCAGCTACAGCAGATGGCCTCTCCGAAGCAATACACAAAGCTTAAATTCATACATTGGTTACACAATCTTGCTGCAACAATAGTGCAAATATAATATATTTGAGATTTAGACAGGGCACTGTCTCGCATCAGTACAATTACACAATAAGTCTATAAGTTACACTCGTTTCTGTGCAGCCCCATATATGTACAAACCGCATTAGTCAGAGTATTTGCAGTCGCAAAATTCGTAATTAGGGAAGGGAAATGTGTTTCTCCTTCACATGGCTACAACTCCCTCCTCATCTACGTATCTCACCCACTTTCCTCATCTCTCTTCTCAAGCCTGTGGTTGTTGATCTCCTCCTCCTCCCAACTAGATGATAGCAGGGACTCCTCCAATATGGAAGGAATACGGACTGTGGTATACTGGGAGATACTGCGGGTGGTAACGTGAGGAGAGACTTACTGAGGAGAGGTTGTGTGTTCCGGTGTCTGACATTCTTGACCCCTCTCTTCTTTCGGACTTCCACGGGGGGGATTCTGTTACATCGTCATGCCACACTTCCCCAGTTCAGCAACAGAGATCATCATCTCCTGAATTCTAACCCTGTCTCATTCCTCCTATTTTTCGTAAGCCTGATCGATTGACCTAGCACCTGTGACCCAGACTACTAAGTCGACCTGCATAAGGGTGTCTGCTACTAAATAATAATATTATTATTATTATTATTATTATTAATAATAATAATAATAACAATAATAATAACTGCATGTTTGCTGACAGTATGCTGTTTGAAATATATTGAGTCATGTGGAAATATAAAGCTTATTTTTTGTATGTGTGGTTCTTTCTTGTTTGAGTACACAAACAATATATAATCACAAAATCTTTAGTCTTTGCACTGAAATAGGTTCTGATAGTAGTGTTTTAAATGTCACATTAGTGTGATATTGATTGTCACTAAGTTCTATTCATTTGAATGTGTGTGTGCATTGCATTTGGATGCCGAGTTCCATTGTGAGCATAGAGTACATGATTTTGATTGCAGGGTTTCATTTTGAAAGATTTCTGTGGGGTTTGGGGAAATTGACTAACTGATTTGTGTTTAGAGTTCTGAATACATGAGAAGTAGTAATATCTATGAAGCAGATATATTTGGTTCCTTTACAAAGAAATTAGTACCAAGTCAATACATTACAATGCGATTATGTTCAAGTGAGTATACAGTAATGTGGCAAGTGTTCCAGAGGTGGTATGGACACGGTGCTGCTCAGTTGTGCATACTGTTGCATCATTGTCCGAATTTTGCTGAGTGGCCATTGTTCTATAGTACAATATACAAGCTCAAAACATTGCTCTGTGATTGTAATATGGTGGGATCTACTGTAAATCACATGCATTATCCTTATTTTCCAGAGAATGATGGAACTGGATGCAGGGGCCAACCACCATGAATTCATCTACATGGATGAGGCAGGCGTCAACCTGGCTAAACATCAACGATGGTGTCTGAATATCACTGGACACTGAGCCACTGTCAATGTGCCTGGACAGTGTGGTAGAAATATAACCATGTGTGCAGCAAGTTGTGGTCAGAGAGCCAGTCATTGGGCTATATCACTCTGCTTACTGTCTCCATTTTCTGGATGTGCTTCATAATCGCCACATGCTGCAACTACATTTGCCGTAGTCTGGACACTATGCAATTCCAATATGCAGTGGTTGTACGAGACTGGTTTGCAGCACATCCAGAATTCCAGACCCTATTCTTTCCACCAAACTCCCCATGTCTGAACCCCACTGAGGAGTTCTGCTCTGCCTGGAGGTGGAAGATCTGTTAGTGGAACCCTTCCCATCTGCCCTCACTCACCCAAGCCACAGATGGGCCATTTGAGGACACAACAGCATCAGGTTTTTGTGACGAAAACATAAACTGTGATGTTGATTAAAATATTTGGCCAAATGCAGAGGAAAGATCATTGATATCAGTATCAGTGAATCAGTATTTTTATAGTTACTGTAAGTAAATCTTGTTTGATTTGTAATTTTCAGTATTTTTTGGATTCTACTTAGTAAAATAGAAGTCTTTACCTTAGCTTTCTATTACAGTAGTGTCGTTACTGTACAACTCATTTACTGTATGTTATTTGTTCTGTAAAGATTACTAATACAATTTTGGGATGGATCAGCTCTCATTTGTACTCCCTTCTCACCCCTCCCTGTGTTCCCCATGTGCTTTTAAATAATTATCCAATTATCCAAGTGCATCCAATTATCCTATTACACCAACAAGACCACAACCAATTATAGTCTGAAGAGGCTCTGCCAAGATGGCCACCTTATCTTCAGCCTCCTTTCCCAAGATGGAGTGCACCTTCCTCAACCCACAGGGTCCCAGAGCCTCCCATTCCACCTCGGGGAATGTACACTCCATCACAATGTTCAAATAAAGTTAATGATGATGATGATGACTCCACTGCATTAATTTTACTATGTATACAAGTTTTTGATTGGTAGTTTGGGTTTTGGTCATCATTGGACTGCTGCATAATTGATACAATTGTGCAGAATATCACTGAATGCTTATTGCACATTATTTTTGTTTGCAGGTTGCTATCATTCTGTTCATTGTAATGTTGGTCACTGGATATGAGCCAATGACACATTCATACAATACATTGGTATTGATTTTAATTATTCTGTGTTTGACAGCATTGCTAATGGGTGTTTTGTTTAGCAATGATTACACTTACATCAAAGCATCTGACGTTTGGGTGCTATGATTTGCTTTTGTATTATGTATTTATCTAATTTTACACAGCAATATTTATTTTGCACTCTGCATGGGATTTTGTCCCTGAAATAAACAGTTCAGCATTTTGTGTTGAGAGTTGTGCAAAATGGATTATGTCTTGGTGCTGTTTTCCATTCTGGAAGGCATGGGCTACCTGAATAATTGAATGTTGCTTTGTTTTCTTTAATATACACTTAAGTATAGAAAGACATGAGTTAGATACAAGAAATAAGATTATTGACGACTTCTCTCAGCTCTAGTGTATTGTAATGACACAGACCAGGTTATCCTATGTGGAATTTAGTGATTCAATCAGTAAAATCAAATATTGTTAATGATACTTATTTATCAGTGACATATTTCCCGTTTATGTTGAAATAACGGGTTTAACGAAGATAGACTGAACTGAGTTAATGTATTACAATGATATTTGTGGAGGTGAAGTCAACAGGTTACAACAGGCAGAAAAAACTGTCTACCCCTTTATTTACTTTCAATTTAATTTAATATTTTGTATTTCCTATACAAATATAAAACTTACCAAAAGGTGAAAAGGTAATTACAGTCCCATGCCAGGTCTCGTATTATTGCTGACGTCAAAACATCTGTCAAATCTATTAAAGATAGGGTTAATAGATTATTTTTTTAAAACATCCCAAAACAACAACACACCCACAGAGAGAACACTTAAACACACGAACAGAGCTACAATTTGAACCACATGTTCCTTAATTATAACGTCAGGAGAATACATGGTTAAAAGGCACCTCGTGACACAAAAGCGTCCAGTTAGCTCAATATGAGAGAGGGGGTGTGGTGTGTGGTCACAATTGAAATAACAGGATTTTTGGAAGGGTTACCCAAACAAAACCCCGGTGTGTTTCAGAAACAATACTCACCAAAACTTGTGGAAGCAGAGACAAAAAGAAGAATGGATGCAGCATTCCGCAAAGTTAACGGGGACACTGGTACCCAGGTGATCAATAATCATATTAATACTACTTTTAGTAACTTTATGTTGAAACTTTTGACTTTATATATCCTTATACATCTACTGTTTCCTTTTTTGTTCTGTTTTGTTTTGTAATGGCAAACCACTTTTTAATATGATACGGCTAAATAATGCTTTCTGCTTTCTACTTTCTTATTATAGCAGTTTAAAATATACTGTAAACTGGGCGTCCGCTAATAAATAAATGCCTAAATAATAGTGTGGTGCTATTAAATGTTTTTTTCCTCTTGACTTTTGATTGTGGATCACATCAGCTAGCACTGAAATATTAATTTATTTAGGATACATAAACATTTTTATACAAATTATTAAATGCTCTGTTTCTGGAAAGAGGTGTGGAAAGTTACAATACTGCTTTATGACAAAAGCGTTCTAGATCGTGTTGTAGCCTCAGTTCAAAACTAACCATTGTATCGGAAGGCTTCAGTGTCTGTCAATGATTCACTGCCGGTGCTGTTTGCATGGGTCAGCTGAGATACTATGAAAACAAGTATGATATTTTGTATTAAATAATTGGTTACCAGACACAGAGGACATTTAAAATAACTACCGCTGCCTGAACTAAAACGTCTACTGTCATAATCTCTGATGTATACTGTGAATTTAATCAAGTGAAGTTGATTTTGTATTTTTTGTTTCCAATTTACCTAAATCACCTAAAATACCAGAACTGTAATCAACGTATTGCAAAGATTTAGAAAACCATCTTCTCAATGTGTAGGCTATACACATGCATAGGCCATAGGGGCAGCAGTGTGGTGTAGTGGTCAGGACTCCAGACTCTGTTCAATCCTAGGTGGGATACACTGCTGTTCTAGCCTTGAGCAAGGGTTGCTAGATTGCTCCAGTAAAAACCAATTTGTATACGTGGGCTATTGTATGTAAATAATAATAATAATACAAAAAAGTGATGTATTGAGGCTAGAAGCTGGCAGGCAGGTTGTGTATAGTTGTTGGGGTTAATAATTGTGTGTATGAAGGAGTGCAGGTAAGTGTGCTGGAAGTGACTTGAAGTGGGCATTTGGCAGGGCTGTGCCAAATCCTCTATAACAACATGGTGTAGACCTGTAGAAGTGTGTTGGCATCACACATAAGTCAAGTGCAATATTTTGCCAGTTATCGTCCTTAACTTGGGTGACTATTGAACTATTCCTGTGTCTCTTCATCACCACCATTGTCTTCCTCTGCTTGTCTGGATCTACCACTGGATGATCTTGTCTGAGATTTCCTTTTGCTGTACTTCTCGTTATACATTTGGGCTCCTCTGTTTTGATACCCTTTACTTCAGCTCCATCAGGTGGGGAGAATGTATATAATGATGAAGCAGTTTTATTTTTCATCTAAGTTTGTGTTCGATCCTGCTCTTTTAGCGATCCCCCTGCACATATTCGTCTTCTGGGTTCCACACAATTCTAATGATGTTGAGTTGGGTAGATCTTTATATCATTTTCATCCCAATCTAGTAAACCTTTGATAACATGGTTTAATGGGGCCGCAAATGATTGGTAGCGACAGGGGCGCTTCTAGGATTTTTTTTTAAATGGGAGGGCCATGATTATTACAGAGGGGCCGACGTCTGCTAGGGGGGTCCGGGGGCATGTATGGGCTCAAATTAGCGCCATAAGTAACGAATTAAAAATAAAAAAATATTGTAAACAAAATTGATGTTTCTCATAAAACAATCGAAAGCAAAATGTATAGAATTGTAAACAAAAATAATTATATCAAAAGCAAAAAATAAGAATTGCTGCCTGTGGTTACCATGTTTTAATCCTTGCTTTTTCCGCCAGTTTCTTTGCTTTCATCTTTTTTTCGTTTACGAGTTTTGGCACTGTTTTGTTGTGAGGGCGGGGCTTAGAGGGAGGCGTAGTTCATGGTTCTCCATTGGTCCACAACGTTTGAGTGACAGTTCTTCCTAACCCAATCGTGAGCAGGTGAGCTGGTCTAACAGTCACCTCTATGCAACAGATCTTTGACTTTACCACTGATTGTACCCTCAAGTGGGTGCAACTACATTGCTTCGGAATTTAATTATAAACAAAGCATGTTTTTAAAGAAAGTTATAGACAGTAGCTTTCTACATATTTCATATGTGTTTATTTTATACAGCCTTTATTCTCATCTTTATCAATTGTGCCAATAATTATGTATGTATGCATGTATGTGTGTGTTTATTTCTTACTTAAACATAAATTGGGACATCACATGCTTTTAATGAATACGATGCCCCTACAGTCTGGCGCTGTGTTATCTGAGGAACTGAATTAAAGTGCTCCTGCAGGTTACATTAATATGAATATGATATTAAACATGTTACTGTGCACGTAGCAGGTGAATCTTTTGAAGAAGGCAGTGGAATCCAGTGTGGGGATTTTCCAGATTTTGAGTGCAGGTCTATGAACACACAGGATGTTTAAGGAGTTGCTAGAATCGGCGCTGCTGTTGAAACCGAGACAATCGATTACCACCCCACACAGAGATCACCAGCCCACCTGATGACTGATTGGGTTAGGAAGAACCGTCACTCAAACCTACTGGACCAATGGAGAGCCAGGATCTACGCCTCCATCTAAGCCCCGCCCTCATGACAAACTGTGCCAAAACCCGTAAACGAAAATAAAAACCAAACCGAAGAAACCGACGGCGAACCGCGAAAGCAAGGATTGCAGAATCGCAACCAAAGACAGGGACTCCAGTAGCTCTCGCTTTATATTTAATTTTTTTTATATCATTATTTTTGTTTACAATTCTATACATTTGCTTTCGATTGTTTTATTTTTGATCCCAACATCAATTATTTCTCAACTTTTTCATTACAATATTTATTTTGAATTTGTTACTTATGGCGCTAATTTGAGCCCATAGGCATGGGTTTTAAAAACTCAGTTTGTAAGCTAAGATTTAAGCAAAGGATACAAGGATAAATTGGGCTATTAATAACAATCCAGCAAAGATATTTTAAAAGTGACATTAACACAATAGACAACAGTGGTACATTACTGTCATTAACACGATAGACAATATAGTCAACTTCTGCAACGCCTCACCCCCAACAGTGCTTAATATAAAAAATATTTAAAAAATGAAGAAAATGTCTGATGGGACAGAATGGGTACACAACCCCCCCAACATCACTGGAATGCATCTTTAACACTGTACATTAAGAAGCCCCATTTGACCCATTTGCTAAAGTTACTGCTCCACTGATAATGAGTTGAGAGAACCAGAGCCAGCTAGGGTTACCATAGCTGAAGTTTCAATAAAGAGGACATTACAGTGCAAATATATAAAAATAGGTACAATAAAAAAAAAAACAGCACTTATTTGTTCAATACATGGTTGTATGGCAAAAAGGTGCTGAAATGCTTTACCAAGAAAAAAAAACGCAAACACTTGTGAGCTAAAACATAATGTATAACAATCAATAACAAGCAATAAAGAACATGAACGATTAGTTATTTTGTTTGTTTTAATTAATAACTTAATGCATATAAAATATTAACTTTGCAGAACAACGTGATTAAATGAAAATATATTTTAACACTATAACACGGTAATATAGTAGAAATATAACTTAAGAAACGGCAACAACTAAACACTAGTGATTGGAGAAGGTTTGAGAATATGTTCAGTTTGCTGTGACCCGCGCCTTTCACTGCTGCCATTGTTTCTTAAAAGAAAATCTTTAAAACATCCTGTTGATTTTCTATTAATAATCGACTTTTCTCTGTCCTGTCAAACTCTGTCATCTCACTCACACTATCCCTTCGCGTCTTAAGCTAATTTTCCTTTCGTAGATTGTTAACGCCCCAACAAAATAAAAGCTTCCTGATTGGTTGTTATAGTCTTTACAAACGCCAGTCATTTATTAACAACCAATAGTTGTTCAAAAAGGCTTGACATTGTGAAAACTGTCACCTCAAGGACGCAGACGCGCCGACGCGCACTCCTCCGAAATTTCAACAGTGCGTCTCTGCGTCAGGCCAGCGCTGATTGGCTGAGCAGGTTATTCTGAGAGCCGCGGCCAATCGCAAAGTGCTGGGGGGCCAGTGAGCGATGTGTGTTTGAGGGTTAAACTCGCACCCGGGACTGTAGCTCAGTGCAAGAAAAAGGACGAGCAGGCAAATCACGGACATTTTTAGATCATTCAAAAATCCCACGGACGGAAATTAAAGGACCGAAAAAGTCAGTAAAAACTGGATGTATGGTAACCCTAAAGTAGTGTAGCTTAGCTATCACCATTCATCAAATTGTGAATGTCGTAGCAGAAATACAATTCAGCGCAGCAAGAGTATTTAAACGACCAACATACCATGATCTGACTTCTTGTCTTGAAACTGAGCCGTAGTATGTCTGTGCGCATGCGCAGTGGAGATCGAGCTCAACAGCAGGTGTATTTAATTCAGAACTGCTCTCTCACGCCTGGATTCTTGCCAGGCGGTATACACTAAAACATGGCAAAATAAACTTTGGGAAAACGCACCACATTGTCTAGAATATGGGCACGGGAAAGTGACTATTAAATATTTTTTTTATTGGCTGGAGGGGGGGTGGGGGCACTCAGAGGGCCAGTCAAATTTCAGCAGGGGCAAGGGGGCCCTGGCTCAGCCCCTGGGTGGGGATATCTCCTCAGCGCTATGTGTATGTATATGTATACATACTTCATTGTCTTTACCAGACATATCATGTGTCATATTTTGAGGTTATGACAGCACCCTGCAATGCGAAGAATGCCTTCTTTTCCCTTGTACCTCCAAATCAGTTCAAGCATTTTGTAATAAGTTTCACTTGATGTGAGAGGTGTGCCTATTATTTACACAGGGTAGGGATCTGTGTGTAAGAATTCAAATGATGCTCATAGGGTTCCCACATGGTTTTAGTTATTGTCTTGGATGGGGAAGTAAGCTTGAAGAATGACTTTGGCTCCATTTTAGAGGATATCAACTGATGTTTTATTGAATTCAAGTTTTGCTGTCTGAGATCTGGGTTTATTAAATAAAAACATGTCATAATGTTTCCTAGACTGAAGCATTTGCCTTAAACTTTTTGGATTACCCCAACTGTTCCCATAACACACAATTGGAATTGCAGAGTGCATCATGATTTCTTTGCATTGTTATCATTCAGGTTAGAAACCTTGACCAATAGGAATTTGAAGAGGAAATTAAAGCATTAAAAATAGGCACAGAACTTCCATACATTGTGGAAATCTCAAGTTATAGCTTGAGCTAAATCATGGATTTCATGACAATAACCACAAACACCAATGAACATTTCATTGCCTTTTATTAAAACATAATCAATGGCATATGTGTAATTTGGATCATTTAATATATTCACAGTTAATCTTTGCACTTTTTTCAACATTCATACTAGGAGACTTTCTCACATAATCTTCTTAACAAGGCAGTTGTATGTGTAGTAGTGCTGCATTTCTTTCAATACACAGTGCTCCTTCAGTCCTATGATGTTGCCTGTTAGCTTTCCTAACCATGCTTCCTTACCTACCATTAATGAAAAAAGCTTAACCAGATTGCAAAGACTTGCCTCCTTAAAGATGGACTGGTAGGAAAAATGCTTAATTTGTTCACACCTCATCTGTGATGACTTGTTGATGTTTAAGTGGAATTTGGGCCTAATGGATTCTCACCCTGTTTATCTGGTCTTCATCAGGGGTCTATGTACCTTGAGGAGCAGACGAACAAATCAGGAGTCCTGTCCTGTATGTTTTCTCTGAAGGAAGAGGTGGGGGCCCTGGCCAAAGCGCTGCGTTTGTTTGAGGTCAGTATTTTCTGCAATGTTATTCCTACCTATCTAACTTTTTCATTCTTCAAATAACTAATAAGCACTAGGTATGTATCTGTCAATACACTGTACACTGTCAATACATCGCAGATGTTTTTCATTATGCAGGAACAGTTACCAAGACTGAGTTGTGAGGTGAGTGTAGTCATTATTTCTCATTGGAGACCATCAATAGCTTTGATCAGGTTTGTAAATATACAAATAAAGGTTTTCCTTTAAGGGGCACAAGAAAGTTTACAAACAAGAGGACCTCATCTGTCCCATCTTGCTTCCTTATTATTTGAAGTTTTTTGATCCAAAGTGCAAGGCACCTCTCAAAGGGTCATATCAAATAAGTTTCTGCAACGTATTTAAGTAATTTGTTCTGGAAAAAGTCCCATCCCTGATCCTTTAAATATACTTCTATTTGAAATACACTTGCACTAAACACTGTGTTGCTTTCTGAGATTGAAGTAATTATGTTGTGTGGATTGTGAATGACTGAATCAAAATCTCCACTAAGCCTCAGTCTGAGTCTAAACGTTTGATCTATATACGCTTGTCATTCTAAAACTAAATCCATTTACGATGAGTTAGGACTTTGGGTTGAATCTTGACACATACCCAGAGAAAGTAATGATATGAAATAACTTGATGTGAATTATTCACATGTAATCCCAATCTTTCACACATAGTGACTTAGTAAATCTTTACTGTTCCAAATAAAAGTTGTTTGTCTGAAGCTACCAGTGTATGCCACACCTTTCATTCTGAAAAAGTTGCCGTTTGATCTTTTACCAACTCTGCCCTATACAGACATTTTTACTTAGTCTTTGCCCAGCAATAAACTCTGAGAGGTATTGAAGTTTACTGCCAGAACAAACACATGCACCTGTTGTCATATTTTGGTCTTGATGTTGCCTGTCTGTGCTGCAGGAACATTATGACTGACTGCACTGTGGTAAATAATCTGTAGAAAGTTAAAGTGGTGTTCTAGAAAGACCTGTACTTGTTTGAAGTTGCTGCCCACTGTTTGTTTGCATTTCTAGTTTGTGCAAACAGACACCAGGGTCAGTGATGTGCAGATGTGCACGTAAATGAAGCTGAAGCAAGGTCCAACTTGTGTTTGTAAATACTGGCCTTCACATCCGATGAAGGGCAATAAAAAATAAAAAACAACCAAAGCATTAACTTTTAGGAATCGGGACACAACCAGGTACCAACCAAGTGCATTTTAGTATAATCCCTTTAAAGTTTAAGTATAATGGAATATTTTTTACTGCAGTCTTTTTGAAAAAAAAAAAAAAAGGTTAAATATAGCAGAGCAGTATTGTTGCTTGGCAGAAACTGAAGTCAAATAATTTTCTTCAGACAATAATGACCTGTAAGAGGGCACTTTCTGAAATCTGACAAACCACAGGGGAAATTTCTCTTCTATTGATTTAAAAAAATAAATAAAAATAAATAAATCCAGTGGGGATTCAATGAAGTAAACAAAAGCAAGAAACCTTACCGTCCTTATGTTGCACAACTGGCCTGATTTTTACAGGCCCACAATCATTGCAATCTGTGAGCACACTTCCTCTGCAGCTCACTAGTATACCCCATGTGTGTTTTGTTGCACTAGTATAAATGGTGTTTGAAGGGAAAGGTCAATGACCCTACAGGCGTTCAGCATTACCCTGCCCATGTAAATCAATATGGATTAGCTGTTAGGTGCTGCACTTGGATCTCATCATGTTTCTAGAAAGGCCCAATAGACCAATAACATTTCTCTCCTGATATACACCCCTATACCACCTCTTTATCAGCCTTTAACAGTCACACCCCCTTCTGTATTTCCTATCCAACCAAGCATCAAACATAAAGATTCGTCTGATTTCAAATATGTAGAAAATCAACAGAAAGCAGTTCCCTTTCTTTCTTTTTTTTTTCTTCTCCTCAGCATATATTTTCTGTGTATTTGGTCAGTTTCAGTTATGGATGTGAAATATAATGTATTTGAATCTCCTTCTTTAAAGCCTTTGGATTACAAGGAATATTGTCTACAATTGTATTGCAAATTACTGATAATTAAATAATTTGCCCAGAGTAATCCCACAATATGTTTTATTTGTATTTTGATTTATTTATTTGTATTAGTTAACTTGGAAAATGCAGAGGTTTGGTAGTGCAGCACATACAAAATAAGAGAACGTGTCTCAGATCTCTTTCAAATTCTTTTTTTTTTTTGCAGTGCTTGTTCATAGAGACATGGGCAGATTTAGAACAATTCAGAGCTGGTGTTAAGGTGTTTTGGAGTTGTTGTTTTTTAATAGCTTGAAGTAAAAATATAAAACTTGAATTCACATAGAAAAACAATGTATGGTGCACCATACTCTCTAATAAGGTAAAATATAAGGTAAAAAAAAACACTGTTCAGCCTGGAATTCCAATCATTCCAGGGATCCAGACGTGATGTTTGATGTTGGAAGTCAAGTCACATTCATGTCTTGTGATCAAACCAATTAATGGAACATGTACAGAAGAAAGAGCAGAGGTTTCAAGTTAAGTTTCTTACTTTAAAGATCAAATGTCCAATTTTCCAACTACACTTTACATATGTGCACTCATGTGTCAACTATTTTAGAAGCATTTCAGTGCTGTGTTGTGACCTTTTGGGGTCCTGAATCTTGTTCTGGTTCAATTTATACATGGGTGTAGCAGAGTTGCTCAGACATTTCTACTAATGTGAATGATTGCTCGAGTCAAGCTAATGAGTTGAAAAGTACATTGTTATACGTTAATTTCATGAAATCTTTTCATGATACCCAAGCATTTTAAAAATGTACTTCTCTGCAAATGTATACATAAATAAGAACAACAAAGTATGTCCCTACAAATGGCCATTGGTGCTATAGCCTGGGGGTTGCTTATCTAAAAGTCCCTTGCTAGATGTGGACCCCTCAGTAGTGTAGCAGAATGGTCTAAGACTGGGAAATCTTAACCCACTATCCCAGTCCTGCAATGGGAACTGACAGCTTGGAAGTGAACAGTAAGTGCTACACACCCATTCTCTGGCAGATAAAGCTTTACTGGACCACAATGAGATGACTGCAATACAATCATATAACTTTTAGGTGCTCTTTTCTTGGAAGGTTGAAGTTCTGCCTTTAATTGTATTGGAATGGTTGTTCCCCCCAAAAAATAAAAACCATTAATCCTGCAGCCAGGGGGTTTATGGGAAAAGTCAACATGTTCATATTGCCCAAGTACATGCAAAGCTGTCCCCTGAAATCTTAACAGCACAGTAAGTTTCCCTAACATGTTTGTGGAAATGTGTGAAATGCACATGTGGTGCCAATAATATACAGGTTATGTAAGCTGGTGTAAACTGCTCTTTCATGTATAATTTTTTTTTTCCAAACTGCACGTGGTATCAATATGTGTTTTCACCCCCCTGGTCAACCAGCTTGTGGGACATGCATTCCAGATGGATTTGAGGTAACTTAAAAGCCAAACCAATTACCGCTAATTACCTGGACTGGCTAACACATGTACACAGAAACAATATGAATTTCTTTACAGCTGTATTCCAATTTTTTTTGAAGATACATACCATACATTATACAAGAAGAACGGATGCTATTTGGGGAAAAAAATGTAAAATAAAGATCACACGTTTCTAACATAAAAGTTTGTTGCGTATGGGTAATTTTACCTCCTGTATAGTACAGCATTTGATACAGGTCAACTGACTTTTACGTTGCTGACTTCCACTAGGTAACTCAGTTAGGATAATGCATGTTTTGTTTTATAACGCCGATAATGGGATAAACTGGACCTCTTTTGTATTGCATAGAGCTGGATGTGGTATATTAAGACGCCACAGCATGTTGTCTGTCCTGCCGTTCTCATTACAGGAGGCTTCACCATAAGGATTTCGTTTCTCTCTCTCTCTCTCTCTCTCTCTCTCTCTCTCTCAAGATTGTGCTGCTTTTCTTTAAATCCCACGTTGCCTCCTGTAATGCTTCGTCTACACGCTCCAGACATTCCAGGCAGTTGTTTTAACTCTCTACATTACTGTGCACACTCATCTGAATAACTTGTAATTAAATAAACCACTTTTAACATTTGATGTGATAACACTTTAGAACAAATTAATAGATTCAAGTTTAACATTTTAATTATTAGAATATAATGTATTTTATATTAAGGAATTTAACTTATTATCAGGGGAAGCATACATTTTGCGACCTGTATTTAATTTAAAATAATGTTTTCTGATATAGTGATACAGAAATCCTTCTCTAGCATCTGGGAATTTGATGATGGTAAATTGCAGTTTTTACAAATTCCGAGAAATCCCTTAGCACTTCTCACACTTTTCTTGAGACTAACGTTCACATTGGTGTGTCTTGTATTAGGGTGCCATCTTGTGGCTTCATAATATATAACAGATAGAAACCGTTGTTTTGCAAACTGTTTTGGATCTTTGCAAATAATTAATGTTTATTGATTGTTAATTATTTCGTTTGCCTATTTGTTTATAATGTTCAAATCTTAAGATATATGAAACTGATATAACAACCCAATTACCTGATTAAAGGTATCGGCACAGTCACACACTGTATATTCACAGGGAAACACAATACAACTAAATAATGATGTGGAAATAAAATTAAATATTCAACACAGTCAGTGTAATATGTGCAAATATGCAAGAACTGTTCTCATGCACGGTCCGATTAGCGTCTTATCTGAAGTCACCGAAGTCTTGTTTTGAACTGCAGGAGAAGGGCATCACTTTGACCCATATCGAGTCGCGACCTTCACGCCTGAACAAAGATGTCTACGAGTTCTTCATTAGCGTGGACACCACGAGCGCCAAGGCTCTGGATGACGTCATCGACGGGCTGCGCACACAGATCACTGGCCACGTGCACGAGCTGTCACGCAACAAGCAGAAGGACACAGGTACGGCATGATGTCGGGTGTACTGGGCTTAAATGCTGAGCACGATATTCGATGAACTGCGTGCACATTATTAGTGCACATTATTATATGTATTGTGTAATTGTGTATAGTAAATGTAACTCTCTCTATATACAGAAAATATGTGAAAGTGAAATAATACAATTTGCAGGTGTGACATGGAAAAGAGACGTGTCACGAAAGATGATTCGAAGCAAGTGGAAACATCTTTGGGGAGGCCTGCATCCAGTCGTGGATCAATATAGGGTGATGGTGATATATAGTTGGATGCATATATTTTCCAAATATCCTGAAGCCTATCTTATGTGTGTGCGTGCGTGGATGCATCAATGCATTAAGGAAATCATGTGAATCGGAGTTCTGAACTGCGACCAAAGCACTCGCATTTGCGACCCTTCAATACCGTCTTTTTAATTTTATTTTTAAATAATAAAAACCTGGGCTTAATAACCTGCAGCTGTGATAGAAACTAAAACAATTTGTGCTCTGAGACACTGGAATAGTTGTCTGTCAGGTTGTTCACAGCTGTAAGTATCAACAGAATTCAATAACAATACAACGTATATGGGTAAAGCTTTTTCTGTTAAATACACTAATTGAGGTAGTCCATGAGCAAGTGCTGCAAGAATAAAGTGTCATTCTAAGTTGGACTCCCCTTAACCTATTAAACCAGGAAAATACATTTGTATTGGAGTCAATTTCTTTTATATGTGTATTTTATTGTGTTTGTGTAATTCCTTCATTTTTTATTTGTTTAGTTCTACTGTTTGATTGAAAAATAAAATAGAATTGCGGAGTGAATTTTAATACTGTTAGTTTTGTGAGGGGGATGTCCTATAGCAGGGTCATCATTGGGGGAGTTTGCATGCAGTGTTATTAACTAATTAAATGATAATCCGTGTGCACGTTTGGACCGAAAACTCAGTAGAATCAGTTTTGTGGCCAATAAAAATGGCCACAGAGTTAACTAACGTAAATCGTATTAACATAGAAGTGACGAAAACGCAAGCAAAAACGTAATTTCACGTGCAAATGCTACGTATATATTCGTATATCCTTAATTGACCACATTATAAAAGTGGAAGATAACTGGTGACATTATTATACCTTTCAAGATGTCCGAAAGTAAGTTGGGGGGGGGGGGACGTTTCGTGGTATTTGTTACAATGTGAACTTCCCACTTTATTTTAAGTCTCTGTATATCTATCCGAATCAATGTGTAAAAGCTGAATATAAACACATTTTAAATTGAATCCCAGTAACTAGGTCCTTAAACATTGACACACCCTATCATATCTGAAGTGAACTAACTTGCTAATAGCATTCTTGCTATCCCACACCTATAAATAGACATTCTATGTATATAAATCAAGTAAGACAGAAGTTAATTGTAAAATTCCGCAATTGGATTGCAACTTTTCAGTCTGATCAGCAGATGCTATCAATTTCTGTCATGTGAAGACCATGACTAGCTTCCTGCAACTTTGAAAAATGAGCTGCTTTCCCTTTTGTTCCCTCATTATTAGTTATTTCCCCAAATTACATTAGTTTAGTTTCTGAAGGCAAACTGGCACCAGTGAACTGGACAAGCCTGCCTCAAGCTAGTTTGTGTTTGCGTCATATTAAGCCCTCATTGTCACAAACTGTAATAGACTAGCTCATAATTAGTTATGTTTGTTCCGGGAAACATACAGATATTCCCTTCATAGCTGCCTTTGTTAACTTGTCGCAAGCCGTAGACAGCAGTCTGCCAGGATATAGGAGAATTCAGTATTTGGGGCAATGAAACAGCCTATTAGAGAATATTTATTGCCTTCTGGAGATAGTAGATGTTTTTTGCAGCTTGCATAGGCTTTGTCTGCTAGGCCCTGGGGCAGACCACACTGGTTAAATGTGTTTAGAAAGGGAGACACCAGTGCCTTTAATTGTCATAAATTAAACCAATCAAGTATCTGACCTCTGTTTCACTGGTATGAAATCAGGAGCCCTGCACACACTCTGTAATATTTCAAATCCTGTTTAACTCACAGCAATACCCATTTAGCATTCTTTTTAGGCGCCTGGTGTCCACAAAGATTCGTCCCTCTACTTGGGTGTCCAGCCAAGACCTGCAAAAATGTGTCCTAAAGTGACAGCCTGTCCATATTTATGGCTCCTTCATGCTGAAGCCCTCTGCCTGGGTTGTTTTGAGCAGCTTTTCTTGACCTAGAAACAATGTGTGTGTGTTGGTGGGGGTTGCTTGGTTTTTTAACATGGGATGGAAGAACTCTGGAAGTCATTAGAAGAAATTACCCTTTTATGTCTAAAGTGTCTAAAAGTTTGTCCTTTCTTAATCCATACTTTTGAAGTTGAGAGTACAGACATCCCTTGAAACAATGTGATGATTATTGTTAACACACTAAACTTATTTATCAGTTCAATCAATTTTCAAGGTTATTTGAACACTGATTCTGCCAAAAAGAAAACTGTAGAAATCTCAATTGATTGCACGGGTGATGTATGAACTTTTCACAGGCACTCGATTGATTTATATGGAATGGAAATCAAAAGTAAATACTTTTGTGTTATATATTACAACTGTAAATGGGATTCCTTGCCACTTTACCCTCAAATAAATCATCCTCCTCATAGAAATTATCAAAGAAAACAATTAAATTAAAACCTATTTAATAAATCAATCACAGTAAAAGAATGGGCGCAATGACAACATGTTGACCAGTGGTCTGCTAAGGTCTTTAGAAAGAATATCTGGCTTTCTTCTGTCTCCCCATCTAGTGGATTGAATGAGGAGAGGCTGAACATTAGTTGCTGGGTTTACAGACCATGGTCAAAAGCTGACATCTGGTGGCAACTTTTGTATTTATTTTATTTTTGGTTGTGTGTGTGTGAACCAGTACAGTCCTGACTGAGGCAAATAATTCTGAACTGTAATATATATAGAAAGAGTATATACAGGCGCTAAAGAATAGTTGTCTAGTTGCGTTGTTTCCAATCTGGGGTGCCTTGTCCCGGGAATTTAACATAAAAAAGAATATCTAACTGCGAAGAACCACAGAAGATTAAGAACAGCAACTCCCATGGAAAGATCCAGATCTGTATATTTTTATTCTTGTACATTCATAGTTCAAAAGATCAGCAAACAACGTTAACACGTTTCAACAGTTCGCAATGTTCTGATGAAGACAAATGACGGAGTTGCTGTTCTTCATCTTCTGTGGTTCTTCGCAGTTAGATATTATTTTATATACATATAATACAATTTGTTTGGCTGCTGAACATGTTGAGAAAGAGAGAACTTATTTACTAATTTCTGTAGTTAAATTTGAGCTCCAGGCCATAAATCACACCACAGCTTCATGTTACTACTGAACAAATGTGTACAATTCTCCATTCCATTCCCCTTCACTGGTTCTGTTTTGGTTCGTGTTTGCAGTGCCATGGTTCCCGAAAGATATCCAGGATTTGGACAGGTTTGCCAACCAGATCCTGAGCTATGGAGCAGAACTGGACGCAGATCATCCTGTAAGGAAAACCTTAATTGTAATAGTAACACTCCTTTCAATGGTGTCCTGAATATAGCAGAGCTCATTTGTGGTAGTATGTTGAGTTGATGGTACATTACATTGATACTTGGTTGATTTTCACAATGAAAGGTTGTGAGTAATTCAATTCAGCGTATAGGATAGTACAACAAAACCACTTTTTAATGTTGTGGATCTTCATTTACCAAGTAGATTCTTCTGTGTATTTCACAGAACTGCTGGTCCACTGTTTTACTTTGTGGACCGAGTGAATACATGTAAAATAATCCAAATGTATCCTCTGTGAATGAACATTACTGTATAACCTTAATATGCCATATTTTCTCAGTTTTACTGGTCATTGACACCTGTAAAGGATAATATACAGAGAACCGAATGGAGCATTCTAGAACAGGATGTAGTTTTGGTTGAAAGGGTCTGGAGCTCAGGGATTGGCTGAACTCTCTTTGTACCTTGTATGGCTTCTTACTCCATTCAAGCCTATTGTGCCACTCTCTGACTCATACGCTGATGATCACAGTGCCAGACATCCTCTATTTTCATGTAAAATGTGCATGTAAAATGTGCAGCAGGGTTGGGGGTGGGAGTGGAGGTACAAATTGATGTCATTAGTTTAATTGCGGCCTATAATTATAAATAATTACTCCGCCCCCCCGCCCGAACACTATTAAACTAAAATGTATTCAGCCTAAGCAAAAACAATCTACAAAGCCTTGATTTTGAGTATATATCATTTAAAATTTAGGACAGTGAGATATAATTGTATGTGGTGTATGTGATACAGTTTGATACAGGTAGATTACAGAGAGGTGTGCAAGTAGCCTATTGTACACCAAGTGGAATACAGAGCTCTTTTCTGTTTTTTTCTTTTCCCTAGGGCTTTACAGATCCTGTGTATAGAGCCAGGAGAAAGGAATTTGCCGACATCGCCTACAGCTATAAACAGTAACTATGACCTGGATTCATTTATTTTTTGAATGGTGTATTCATTCAATTTTTCATATTTTTTCTGTTAAAAGTGTTGTAAACTGTTTTCCTCTTAGATCACAGCCCTTGCTACGTCTCGGTCTTTCCTTTTTCTTCTTTGCTCTTTTTTATTTTTCCCTGTTGAGGCCATTTATCGAAAATTACACCTAAACAAAGAGAAACAAATTGCGGCAGGCTAGCTTTCAAATGCTCCCCACTGCCTTTGTTGTTGTAATTGTGTCGCATTATCAGAAGCCACTACAAAGCCGGGCAGCCTGAATTAAACAGCTTCTGGTATTCTTCACAGGGAGGCTGAAGAGGGCAATCATTTACATGAAACTAGAGATTGCATACACTAATAGAATAATTAAGCATTGCAGTTTCGTGTGTCATGTGTTCTTCGGGCCTTCACTTTCATGGTGCTAGGGAGCCTCCCACACCACACACAAAGATGATGATTTGGGATTCACTTAAAAGACCAGAGGCTTATTCATGTGCATAATTTAAAACCCATAGTCAGCATCTTTACCTATGCTTATCAGAAAGACTGTACTGTGTGCACTTTTTAAACTGGGGGGGGATTTCTTTTTTTATTCATCTAACCAATTTTGGTTACTCATAAAATGAAAACAGTCGGCACACACCTGATTTGTTTATTCACCAGAAGTACACACACATACGGGAAATGCTGTCAAAGTGCAATAATAAAATTGACCACTTGGCCTATCACAGAGTGCATGGTTCAACATTAAACTATTTGAAAGTGCAAAACTGCAAAGTGCAATGTAGGTCACTTTTGTATTGTTTATCTGTGCTTAACCGGACTCTCTAGAAAAAATCTAGCTACATCAATAGGTACATTTCATGTCCAGCTCCTCCACAGTAGTTTGCTATATATTGCATTTCCTCTTGGTCTTGTTGTCTTTATTTGCTTTGTTGTAGAGTTCTTCATGGTTAGATACGCAGGTAAGCTTTTCCATCAATCCAAGTCTTTGTCACTGTTCATTGGTCAATTTCAATTTTAACGCACGTAAAAGCAAATACGAACTAGTTTTGATATAAAAATTGATGCAACACCATCATTTAACTCAAGATGAGATAGGGTTGGACACTGTTTTTTTTTCATCGGTTCCAGTGTGCAAAGGCCTTGAGGAAAATATAAGCAACCGAAATGCTTAGATTAATTAAACAAATCACCCTGTAAATGTTAGTGGCCCAAAATTTTACATTGCGGGTTGTCCTTTTTTATGTATGTGTGTGTGTGTATGTATATATACAGTTAGGTCCATAAATATTTGGACAGTGACACAGTTGTCATCATTTTGGCTCTGTACGCCACCACAATGGATTTGGAAGGAAACAATATTTAGACAAACTAACATAATCATGAATTAAATTGTGAGTTTCAATACTTGGTTGCAAATCATTTGCAGTCAATGACTGCCTGAAGCCTGAATTATTTCACTCCTCTTTGTGTTAAATGAACCCATGTCTGTGAGGCATGATTGATGGACTTCCAGGAATTAATTTACTCACCACTCAGCTTTGACCTTGTGGATGAAATAATCAGCCGTGGAAGGAAAAAACAATCACACAACAGACAAAGACTAAGATGAAACCACTGTGTTTGCATCTGGGAATTTGTTCTTAATCCTGAGTGAAATGTAGATGATAAGACATGCTACTGCCCCCTACTGGTGTTTTTAATTGTTCATGACATAGTGTGTTTCTCTAGTGGCCAGCCCATTCCTAAAGTGGAGTACACTGAGGAGGAGAAGAAGACCTGGGGGACGGTGTTCATGGAGCTGAAGACTCTGTACCCGAGCCATGCCTGCCGCGAGCACAACCGCATCTTCCCCCTGCTGGAGAAGTACTGCGGCTACCGCGAGGACAACGTACCTCAACTGGAGGACATCTCCCGCTTCCTGCAGAGTAAGCTCCCCACCCCCTCCAAAAAGATTTATTTAAACATGCTTTTTCATAGGTTTTATGTTGTGTTTGTTCCCCTTCATTTTACAGTGCTTTGTGATTATAGTGTTATGAGGGGCACTTTATTAAATTAAGATTCTTCTCATTATGTTGACTGAGGCAGGGGTCACGACCATCAAGCATCCATGGGGGCTCATCATTAATGGTGTTCAATCTTGGTCACAGACTTGCACCCCACAATTCCTTAAATGGGCCTCACTTGCCACATCTCTTTCTAAATAATGGCCAGAGAGTATCTGCCACAGTAATTCAACCATGCAATTTATTTATTTACTCAATGAATTTCATACTTGTTTCTTTATGTGTGCATATTTTTCCCTCATGTGCTCAGTGTCATTAAACTGTGTCAACTATATTTGTTCAGTGAGGGTGTGAACTCGGCCATGTCTGACAGCCGTACTTCCTGCTCTGCCCCCTACAGGCTGCACTGGCTTCCGGCTGCGTCCAGTGGCCGGTCTGCTTTCCTCCCGGGATTTTCTGGCTGGCCTGGCATTCCGTGTCTTCCATTCCACGCAGTACATCCGCCACAGCTCCAAACCCATGTACACCCCGGAGCCGTGAGTACACTGATCTACACTGCTCTTAATGCTCCGTTGTTGTCCATCCATCTTTCAAAGCTGCCTTTATCAAAACTGATTTCCCAGGCTTCAAACTATATCGTAATATCAGTACTTAGAAATACAGATTTTCTAAGGCTAGAAATTTATTTCCACATGATTTAAGACCTGCCATTTTAATTATTTTATTCTCCTTGCTAAAATATTTTAGGTATCTTTGTTGTTATTGTTTCACTGATTTCAGTGAAACGAACCAATCTTTCTCTCTACAGAGATATTTGCCATGAACTGCTGGGACATGTGCCCCTTTTTGCTGACCCGAGTTTTGCCCAATTTTCACAGGTATGATTAAAGTCACTGACACTGAAAAATTAAATCAAGTTGTGGGCACTTAATCATTGTGCATCACTAGGCGGTTAAAAGGCCTTTCCCCTCCATACAGAAACCGAGATATGTCTGTATTTCCCTCAAATAAGTCTGAGACTAATTGACCAACTCATGCTATGAAAACGGTTTAACTTGAAAGGATCATGAAAGAGCTGCAATATTATATGAAAACAGGAACAGAAATTTAAACCAGGACAAACACAATTAAAATGTTTGCAGGGAGAAACACCTGTGTGATGTTAGCTAGTAGATCACATTCTACAGTCTTTCTTGAGGATCATTTATATAACTATTTGATATTTTCATCTGTTAAAAAATATATACACTTGTAAAAATCCAAAGTGCAAAACTGAGTTTCTATGGTGCTACTTATCTTCAGCAAAGCCAGAGAAAACTTTTAGAAATAGGTAAAATAATCCCTTTAATCTGAAAAGACATCAACGATTCTGAGGTTAAAGTTATATCTCCTCAATGCTAAATATTTATACAAATCTAATATAGGTCTTGTTGGCAGGAAATTGGACTGGCTTCTTTGGGAGCACCTGATGAGTATATTGAAAAGCTAGCAACAGTAAGTATGACAACGGCTTCCATATAGTTCCTTTAAATATAACGCGCCCATCTAAGTTTTGTTTGCTGTCGAAGACTTTCTCATGAGAGTGAAGACATTTTTACTACACTGTAATAACTGTCCTGATTTTTATAACAAGTCTCCTCATCCATTTTTTGTTGCCAAACATTGGTGTACAAGTATGGTTTCACCATTAACCATGCTATCGTAATGTTTCCACCTGTGTCTGTCCTTCCCCTTGCAGGTGTACTGGTTCACAGTGGAGTTCGGGCTTTGCAAGCAAGGCTCTGAGATCAAGGCTTATGGAGCTGGATTGTTGTCCTCTTTTGGGGAACTGCAGGTTTGTGCACTTTACTGCAGCCACTCCAATGAGAAGCAAATCTGTAGATATTAGTTCCCTGTGAGACTGTAAGCTATTATGGGCCTTTGAGGCTGTTCATCTCCCATTTCAGACAGTTTAGTCATTGGCCAGGCCTGTGAGACTAAGGGGGGCTGGGATGTATAATTCATATCATATTAACAATACTGTGGAGCAGAAGCGGAAATATCACGGGGCGATGGGGCATAAGCAGCAGGGCCCACCGCATCTAGGGGGCCCACAAGGGTATCCACATTCCACCAGATATATATCTTTGTTTACAATTACACAGTGAGGGAAAAAAGTATTTAATCCCCTGCTTATTTTGTATGTTTGCCCACTGACAAAGAAATGATCAGTTAATAATTTTAATGGTAGGTGTATTTTAACAGTGAGAGACAGAATAACAACAAAAAAATCCAGAAAAACGCATTTCAAAAAAGTTTGAATTAATAATAATAATAATTAATAAATTGATTTGCATGTTAATGAGGGAAATAAGTATTTGATCCCCTATCAATCAGCAGGATTTCTGGCTCCCAGGTGTCTTTTATACAGGTAATGAGCTGAGATTAGGAGCACTCTCTTAAAGGCACTCTCTTATACAGGTAACGAGCTGAGATTAGGAGCACTCTCTTAAAGGGAGTGCTCCTAATCTCAGCTCGTTACCTGTATAAAAGACACCTGTCCACAAAAGCAATCAATCAATCAGATTCCAAACTCTCCACCATGGCCAAGACCAAAGAACTGTCCAAGGATGTCAGGAACAAGATTGTAGACCTACACAAGTCTGGAATGGGCTACAAAACCATCGCCAACAGCTTGGTGAGAAGGTAACAACAGTTGGTGCGATTATTCGCAAATGGAAGAAACACAAAATAACTGTCAGTCTCCCTCAGTCTGGGGTTCCATGCAAGATCTCACCTCGTGGAGTTTCAATGATTATGAGAATGGTGAGGAATCAGCCCAGAACTACACGGGAGGATCTTGTTAATGATCTCAAGGCAGCTGGGACCATAGTCACCAAGAAAACAATTGGTAACACACTACGCCGTGAAGGACTGAAATCCTGCAGTGCCCGCAAGGTCCCCCTGCTCAAGAAAGCACATGTACAGGCCCGTCTGAAGTTTGCCAATGAACATCTGAATGATTCAGAGGAGAACTGGGTGAAAGTGTTGTGGTCAGATGAGACCAAAATCGAGCTCTTTGGCATCAACTCAACTCGCCGTGTTTGGAGGAGGAGGAATGCTGCCTATGACCCCAGGAACACCATCCCCACCGTCAAACATGGAGGTGGAAACATTATGCTTTGGGGGTGTTTTTCTGCTAAGGGGACAGGAAAACTGCACCGCATCAAAGGGACAATGGACGGGGCCATGTACCGTCAAATCTTGGGTGAGAACCTCCTTGCCTCAGCCAGGGCATTGAAAATGGGTCGTGGATGAGTATTCCAGCATGACAATGACCCAAAACACACAGCCAAGGCAACAAAGGAGTGGCTCAAGAAGAAGCACATTAAGGTCCTTTAGTGGCCTAGCCAGTCTCCAGACCTTAATCCCATAGAAAATCTGTGGAGGGAGCTGAAGGTTCGAGTTGCCAAACGTCAGCCTCGAAACCTTAATGACTTGGAGAGGATCTGCAAAGAGGAGTGGGACAAAATCCCTCCTGAGATGTGTGCAAACCTGGTGGCCAACTACAAGAAACGTCTGACCTCTGTGATTGCCAACAAAAGGTTTTGCCACCAAGTACTAAGTATATACACTCACCTAAAGGATTATTAGGAACACCTGTTCAATTTCTCATTAATGCAATTATCTAACCAACCAATCACATGGCAGTTGCTTCAATGCATTTAGGGGTGTGGTCCTGTTCAAGACAATCTCCTGAACTCCAAACTGAATGTCTTAATGGGAAAGAAAGGTGATTTAAGCAATTTTGAGCGTGGCATGGTTGTTGGTGCCAGACGGGCCGGTCTGAGTATTTCACAATCTGCTCAGTTACTGGGATTTTCACGCACAACCATTTCTAGGGTTTACAAAGAATGGTGTGAAAAGGGAAAAACATCCAGTATGCGTCAGTCCTGTGGGCGAAAATGCCTTGTTGATGCTAGAGGTCAGAGGAGAATGGGCCGACTGATTCAAGCTGATAGAACAACAACTTTGACTGAAATAACCACTCGTTACAACCGAGGTATGCAGCAAAGCATTTGTGAAGCCACAACACGTACAACCTTGAGGCGGATAGGCTACAACAGCAGATGACCCCACCGGGTACCACTCATCTCCACTACAAATAGGAAAAAGAGGCTACAATTTGCACAAGCTCACCAAAATTGGACAGTTGAAGACTGGAAAAATGTTGCCTGGTCTGATGAGTCTCGATTTCCGTTGAGACATTCAGATGGTAGAGTCAGAATTTGGCCCCTTAGTGCCAATTGGGCATTGTTTAAATGCCACGGCCTACCTGAGCATTGTTTCTGACCATGTCCATCCCTTTATGACCACCATCCTCTGATGGCTACTTCCAGCAGGATAATGCACTATGTCACAAAGGTCGAATCATTTCAAATTGGTTTCTTGAACATGACAATGAGTTCACTGTACTAAACTGGCCCCCACAGTCACCAGATCTCAACCCAATAGAGCATCTTTGGGATGTGGTGGAACGGGAGCTTCGTGCCCTGGATGTGCATCCCACAAATCTCCATCAACTGCAAGATGCTATCCTATCAATATGGGCCAACATTTCTAAAGAATGCTTTCAGCACCTTGTTGAATCAATGCCACGTAGAATTAAGGCAGTTCTGAAGGCGAAAGGGGGTCAAACACAGTATTAGTATGGTGTTCCTAATAATCCTTTAGGTGAGTGTATATATATATACACAGATCAGCCATAACATTATGACCACCTGCCTAATATTGTGTAGGTCCCCCTTTTGCCACCAAAACAGCCCTGACCCGTCGAGGCATGGACTCCACTAGACCTCTGAAGGTGTACTGTGGTATCTGGCACCAAGACATTAGCAGCAGATCCTTTAAGTCCTGTAAGTTACGACGTGGGACCTCCATGGATCGGACTTGTTTGTCCAGCACATCCCACAGATGCTTGATTGGATTGAGATCTGGCGAATTTGGAGGCCAAGCCAACACCCTGAACTTGTGATTTATCAGACCAGGCCACCGTCCTCCATTGCTCCGTGGTCCAGTTCTGATGCTCACGTGCCCATTGTAGGCACTTTCGGCAGTGGACAGGGGTCAGCATGGGTACCCTGACTGGTCTGCGGCTACGCAGCCCCATACGCAACAAACTGCGATGCACTGTGTGTTCTGACACCTTACTATCAGAATCAGCATTAACTTTTTCAGCAATATGAGCTACAGTAGCTCATCTGTTGGATCGGACCACACGGGCCAGCCTTCGCTCCCCACGTGCATCAATGAGCCATGACCCTGTCGCCGGTTCACCACTTTTCCTTCCTTGGACCACTTTTGATAGGTACTGACCACTGCAGACCAGGAACACCCCACAAGAGCTGCAGTTTTAAAGATGCTCTGACCCAGTCGTCTAGCCATCACAATTTGGCCCTTGTCAAAGTCGCTCAGATCCATATGCTTGCCCATTTTTCCTGCTTCTAACACATCAACTTTGAGGACAAAATGTTCACTTGCTGCCTAATATATCCCACCCACAGGTGCCATGATAACGAGATTATCAGTGTTATTCACTTCATCTGTCAGTGGTCATAATGTTATGGCTGATCTGTGTATACTATCATAAGTTATATTGTATAATTTCATTAAATCCTGGCACTGATCTGAGCTGTTGTTGCTTATTTTATAAAGTATTGTATATAGCAATGTATAGAGTCTGTTGTTATACCCCTTTGCCTGGGACTTGCACCTGCGCCTGCTGGTGGGGTGGGACCAGGGTCTTCAAAGTCATTATTCATTTATTTAGTAATCTGTTTAAATACTTTTGGTATTTTACGCCATACTGTACCAAAACAGCATAAAAATGATTATGAAATAATTGAAAACAGATTGTTTAGTTCAATGTTCATCTTTGTGTTTTCAATAAAATAATGACTGGTCTGTTTTAATATTTGATTGACGTGTAACCTATCCTATCAGTTGGCAAGCTCTGTGTCTAGTTTAAACTCTAGTAACTAGCCAACTAGCTATCGTTAAGTTAGATACGTAAAACAATGGATAGAAAATACAAATCAGGCACTCTGAAATGTAAGGAACAAGAAAAAAGAAAAGTGTAGCTTTAAGATGCTGCGCTTAGAGTGATGTGTATTGTCTTTTGTGGAGTGAGCTTACAGTGTGTTTTTAACTCCATTACACTGGCAACCCATGTGATATATATAAAAAAACATTATATCTCTGACTACCTGGAGGACCCTGCAGTTGTAGGCTTTATATAGGGGTGGTGGGTGGGGCCCATGAGAGTGCATCGCCCCCTCTGTGCTTAGAGTTAGTTCCGCCGCTGCTGTGGAGGCTTTCAGCAAAGGATGAGGTGGTAATTGAATAAATCCTTGACCTATTATACGCTGTGATTATTTTACTTGAGTTTGTCTTTCCCTTACAAAAGTATTTTATTTTGTATTATTTGCTATCAAGTTTAATAGATTGTATCTTCTTAACCTCCTGTGTGATATGAAACATGGTGATGGCTACTTAGTAACTAAAAAATAAAAACATGATGTATATTGTTATATAAGAATTTTAAATGTTTATCAAATTTCTTCCCCCAGTATTGCTTAACAGATAAGCCAAAACTGTGCCCATTTGAACCTGAAAAGACTTGCATTCAGACGTACCCCATCACTCAGTTTCAGCCTGTGTACTTTATTGCTGAGAGCTTTGAAGATGCCAAAGAAAAAGTCAGGTAAAATGCAGCTCATGGCAGCCTGACAGATATAGCAATGTGGCTTCTGTACACTCTGTTGTTTACTATAGTTGATTACCACAAGTTTTAATTCCTTTTTAAAGTTTCTCTAGATGTAAAATCCAATATGACAATGTTACAATGTTAGCTTTTAACTATTTGGAATACGTATAACCATTTAAGAATAGAAGAATTAGCGTCACTATTTCCATACCCTAAAGTGATATGGAAGCATTTGCAAATGGAAATAAAGTGAAGTGATTATGAGTATTATGGCAAGGTCAGGCTATTGACTTTGATCAATTAATGCCCTTTGCTGCCCTTGGGAAATGCGATAAATATTTGGGGGATTGAGCAAATTCTTTCTTTTCTGTAAATCATCTTTTTGTGCCACGGCAGGAAATTTGCTGCCATCATTCCCAGGCCCTTCTCAGTGCGTTACAACCCTTACACACAGAGCATTGAAGTCCTGGACAATCTCCAGCAGCTCCAGAACCTGGCTGACAGCATCAATGGTACTCTAGCTATGTGTATCAAAATAATGTGAGCCACTCATTACCCAAAACAAAATGATCTCTCTCTCACACACACAGAACAATAGAACAGTTCAAACACAAAACAATCCAAATGGCTTATTTATCAGCCTGAAAAAAAAAAACAGTATATTAAATACTCCCTGAATGAAGCTCAACAGTGTTGTCTGTAATGCAAAAAACAAAAAAACAAAAAAAAAAACTATTAAATACATATAAATTGAAACATAATACAAAACTCCACTTATAGAATATCTTTTGGGATCTGGAACATTTGACACATTGGAGTGTTCTTTTGAGAAGCATTTTTTTAGTGCAGTATGAAATTCACTGGCAAGATTTATATTTTCTTTATCTCTTTTCAATTCAGGTGAAATGGCAATCTTGTGCAGTGCCCTTAGGAAGATGGAGTAAGAAAAGAAGAAAAAGGCCTTAAAGATAAATTTGTAGAAATTTCTATTGATAAAAAATATATGCAGGCTTGCTGTAGCTCTTTAGTGTTAATGAAGTAATGTTCATCTTATCCTACAATGATATGCTGCTATACTTTTAGACGGCTATTTTTTTCCCTGAAAGCAGCGTTCTGTATGTTTTCCTTTTCTGTTTGTTATCCTTAGTATTTTGTTTAGTTTACTTGATTCACTTTAACAAAATCATTAATCATTTTAAATGCATAGTTTCGAAAATGGATGGATGGATGGATTTTCATATTATTGTAGTGTATATAACATTAGGCATTATTTAAATAATAATAACAATTATATAAATATTGACATTCAGTTAGATAATTTTTATGTCACATGGATTAATCCCCGAAAAGCGCTATTTTGCCAAACTGTCTTTTTAATCGAAAATTAATTAAATGGTCACCCTTTGAGCGCAGGGTACACCTGCGACCACCGTATTAGCGAAGCATCATAACAATTTATGGAAACCAGCTGAGACATGAATGAGTTTGATTCAAATTATGCTAATGCTGTGAGGTATCATTGCTCCCATTTTACGTACAAGTTGCAGTTTATGGAATGTCTGAAGATTAAATTGTTGTCGAGGATTTGATTTCAAGAAATTTAATTCTGAGTCTTCTGAGTGTCTAATAAATTAATCTAAAATCCTTCTGTTGAGATAAAAAAAAAAGTAATTGCAGTAAAACATTTAAAAACTTAGCAACTATCACCACCTGCTTAGTATGCCTATATAGACATTTATATTCCTGGCACAGAATTTAACGCATCGTTGGAAAACATATTTCAACATTTCGATTTGACTATGATATTATCAAAACGTATATGAATTACCAATGAATTATACTATATTTTCTGTGTACATTAACATTATTTTAAAAAACGTGTATTGCATGGCATGTAATAAATCATACCTTAACAAAATGTGATTGTTGTCTTTCCTTTTTAACCCTATATTTTTCAATTTCTACTTTTTAATATCCAAATCATTTTAAAGTATAATATCTGGTAACATTTCTGTAGGAGATTTTCACAGTATCTGCTGTTATTTTAACCTAACAAAGACATAAAACATTAAGATCTGTAGCATATATAGTATATAAAGCATTTGCAAGTGTCGGCTTGTATTTACAATATGATCAAGCTAAATATAAGTCTGAATTTTTAGACCAAGTAAATGCACAGTAAGCAATGTAGATATTTTAAAAAATGTATTCAATAAGATTCTGGAGCATTTAATCACATTTTCATGTTTGTTTTTATCACCTTGAGAGACTGTCACAACTGCCAACTGGAAACACTGGGAAAATACCAGAAACCCTTATCACCAGAGGCACGTTTACATCTTATTTTAACTATACGCTCAAGACCAGAGTGACCAAAACATGTTTTTTATACATCATTACCTCAACATCTATAAACCGCTAACGGTTACAAACAATATTAGATGCCATTTATTACTATTCTTCACTTTTAGACATTGGTCCTGCCCAGTCACAACCTGAGAAATACAAGTGTAAATGTCTTGGTTTTGCAAATCTAGGTACATCATTTAATTTAGGTGGAGATTAACGTTTATGAATTTATTAGACAACACAAAAAGCGCATTATCCTTACTGTAGTTTTTCTTTAATTGGAACACAATCTGCTCGCCAAAGTAGGCTATTCAAATACTATAAAATATATTCTTGTTTTTGGTTATTTATGCATTTATTTATTCCCTACCAAAATCGGATGTGTCAAGCGTTTCAGCACATTCGATCGTAACTTCTTGTTTCCGATTTCGGAAACGGTCGAAATCAACCGGATAGACAAAATCATGATGAAAAGTAGTCTCTATTTCATGTCTGTCATGTAAATGTTTTGCTCACACTCTAGTGCACCTGACATGACGCACTAGCACTAAATCTGAACGCCACACGTAAATATTTGCGTAACGTATTTGCATATACACTCCACGAAGCACCAATAAATATCCCGATCCTCGATTGTGGCGCTTAGCTATAAAATGGAGATAGATTTCCCAGTCTGTGTACCTTACCTATCAGAGAATTAAAACTGCAAATTCTGGATTAGCCTAATACTTACACTATACTAGCCTACTATTACTACTATACTACTAATAATAATAATTGGCACAGTCTGTTAAATATAGCAAGTTCGCATTTCATTCGTCTTACCAATCTTGTAAGTTGTTAGACTCTTTTAAAACGAAGAACTCCATGAAGACTGAAGTTGCTGCCCCGAGTGCCAACTACACCGGCAGGAAACGCAGTCTGATCGAAGATGCCAGAAAAGAGAGAGAGAGTGGCACCTCTGCCCCGGGCCCCTCTCATTACACAGACAACCTGGTGTTCGAGGAAAAGGACGGGAAAGCCACTTTGAATGTGTTCTTCACCCTCGGGAATGAGAAAAATGCAGGTTTGTCGAGAACGGGCAAGGTTTTTGAGGTAAATGGACAAAACATCTTTTGATATTAGCTTCAGATTGGTCAATTCATGCTTTCCTTATATGCACGCGTACCTGCGTCGACAGCATCACTGTGACAAGTTTTGGGATCATTCAAATGTACAGACTGTGCTATCAAGAGCTAAATGCATTAAATCATATTTCTAACCTAAAATGACCCAAATATTTGAAGTCTTAAATACTTTATGTATGCACATTTTTTGATTGTTTTCTAATGTTTAGACTTTCGATGCCAAGATTCACCACATTGAAACAAGACCGAGTAAAACGTCGAAGAAAAATGTCCAAGACCTGGAGTTCTTCGTCAAATGCGAAGTGCACAGCTCCGAGATTGACATTTTAATCAATTCCTTGAAAAGAGTAGCAGATGATGTGAGAACTATTAAAGAGGAAAAAGGTATGGTTAAGCTTTTTTTCTTTAATGCGTCTAATGCAAAGAAAATATATTGATTTTTACAGCATTATTATTATTATTATTATTATTATTATTATTATTATTATTATTATTATTATTATTATGTTGATTATGTTGAACTTAATATAAACCATTTTTTATTTTGGGGAAAATTACGTACAATATAATATATTTCTTTATTGCAGTTCCCTGGTTTCCTAGAATGATTGGGGACTTAGATAAATGCAATCACCTAATTACAAAATATGATCCGGATTTAGACCACGATCACCCTGTGAGTAAATTACATTTTCTTATAAATCTCATGATACATTTTGGTCTGATAGTGCAACGGAGACCTAGACACTAACATTTCATCCCGGTGTTATTTAATTCTGTAATGATATACCTAAGAGGCAACTATTATTGTTGTTGTTGTTTAATAAATCAATTCAGAGTAGAACATAATTAATTATTAAATTATATTTAATTGCAAATGTAGTGTTGCATCATTTTATTCTGACATTGTAAGGTGATGGACTGTCCATGGTCATATATTTAATTCTCCACGGGTGTCCAGATTACTTTCCAAGATGTTATTCACGGACCACGGCTAGGTTTCCGTTCCTAATGGTTAATGTGGAGTGCTCTAACCGTTAAAATGTGTATTGATTTTTGTTTATTCTGACTCATTTCTAATATCAGGGATATAGCGATCCAGAATACAGAAAAAGAAGATCCTTCATCTCTGAACTGGCTTTCAACTATAAAGAGTAAGAATCTGTGATCTGAACGTAATTGCATATGTCTTTATTATTAAATTATGTTTAATGCTTTTGATTCATAACATAATTGTTATGCAAAAGTACATATAATACAAAGTATAATATATTCCCTGAGCGTGCCCTGTGACACACAGACACACTATGGCACACATAACAGAAAAATCATAAACACCAATGAATGTGATTATTTGATCATCAGTGTAATATAAGTTACATTAATACAGACTACCACCAATGTTCTCCAGCATGTTCTCAAATTCTTAGTAAATAAATTATAGAATATAACTACAATCACTAAAAATAAATAGTATTCATTTTTAAATGATGGTTGTAATATAATGGATACATATTGTGCATATTGGGTCTGCTGGTAAATTGTAAACATATATGTGGTCCAGTTTCATTAATTAAACGTTTGTAAATAATAGAAAACATATGTTTGAATAAAAACAGGAATATAAATTAAGAAAGTTGATGGAGTGTAATATTGTACGTTTGTCTTTTTAAGGGGTGACCCATTACCTAGAGTTGAATACACATCTGAAGAAATCTCAACTTGGTAAGACAACGAAGTTCAGAATTTACAACAATTATAATCATTATACACTCACCTAAAGGATTATTAGGAACACCTGTTCAATTTCTCATTAATGCAATTATCTAATCAACCAATCACATGACAGTTGCTTCAATGCATTTAGGGGTGTGGTCCTGGTCAAGACAATCTCCTGAACTCCAAACTGAATGTCTGAATGGGAAAGAAAGGTGATTTAAGCAATTTTGAGCGTGGCATGGTTGTTGGTGCCAGACGGGCCAGTCTGAGTATTTCACAATCTGCTCAGTTACTGGGATTTTCACGCACAACCATTTCTAGGGTTTACAAAGAATGGTGTGAAAAGGGAAAAACATCCAGTATGCGGCAGTCCTGTGGGCGAAAATGCCTTGTTGATGCTAGAGGTCAGAGGAGAATGGGCCGACTGATTCAAGCTGATAGAACAACAACTTTGACTGAAATAACCACTCGTTACAACCGAGGTATGCAGCAAAGCATTTGTGAAGCCACAACACGTACAACCTTGAGGCGGATAGGCTACAACAGCAGAAGACCCCACTGGGTACCACTCATCTCCACTACAAATAGGAAAAAGAGGCTACAATTTACACAAGCTCACCAAAATTGGACAGTTGAAGACTGGAAAAATGTTGCCTGGTCTGATGAGTCTCGATTTCTGTTGAGACATTCAGATGGTGGAGTCAGAATTTGGCGTGAACAGAATGAGAACATGGATCCATCATGCCATGTTACCACTGTGCAGGCTGGTGGTGGTGGTGTAATGGTGTGGGGGATGTTTTCTTGGCACACTTTAGGCCCCTTAGTGCCAATTGGGCATCGTTTAAATGCCACGGCCTACCTGAGCATTGTTTCTGACCATGTCCATCCCTTTATGACCACCATGTACCCATCCTCTGATGGCTACTTCCAGCAGGATAATGCACCATGTCACAAAGGTCGAATCATTTCAAATTGGTTTCTTGACCATGACAATGAGATCACTGTACTAAACTGGCCCCCACAGTCACCAGATCTCAACCCAATAGAGCATCTTTGGGATGTGGTGGAACGGGAGCTTCGTGCCCTGGATGTGCATCCCACAAATCTCCATCAACTGCAAGATGCTATCCTATCAATATGGGCCAACATTTCTAAAGAATGCTTTCAGGACCTTGTTGAATCAATGCCACATAGAATTAAGGCAGTTCTGAAGGTGAAAGGGGGTCAAACACAGTATTAGTATGGTGTTCCTAATAATCCTTTAGGTGAGTGTATTTCCTTGTCTTTATCGTTTTCAATTTATTTCTTTATGATTCTCTTTTAGGAGAGAAGTCTACTGTAAACTGAGCAGCATTTACCCCACCCACGCCTGTAAGCAGTATTTAGATGCATTCCAACTACTGGAAAAAAACTGTGGTTACAAAGAGGATAATATCCCACAACTCCGGGATGTTTCCAGGTTCCTTAAAGGTATTACAGTATAAGATATGTTCACACACACACACACACACACACACACACACACACACACACACACACACCAATATAACTGATTTAAACAGGCCCCAACTTTCCTAATCTCTGTACTCCTATGTAGCAAACCTAATACCTACTACCTAATGCTGATGTTGAATTAAGATATTGATGGCGTTAGCTGTTCAAGGTCCTAATATCGTTCAGGCATTAAGTTCTCAAATCTTTGTTTTGCATTTTAGCAGGGAAACTACTAAATATTTCTGTTTTACTACTGTTTTTTTAACTGATGCATGAGTGACAATATTTTTTTTTGCTGCAGAAAGGACTGGCTTTCAGCTCCGGCCTGTTGCAGGGCTGTTGTCCGCAAGAGATTTCTTAGCCAGCCTCGCCTTCCGCGTATTCCAGTGCACTCAGTACATCAGACACTCCTCCTCTCCCATGCATTCCCCGGAGCCGTAAGTTATTTTTTTAGCCTATTGTAGGCGTTTTGAAATAATGAATGCTTGGTTGTAGTACTGGAGCAAAATTGTGTACTGTACCTGTTCATTATTTGGTGCTAAATGAAAACATTTGCTTTTTGAAAACATAAACAATACATTATTCTACAAGGATTTGTTTATCATTATAGATAGATAGATAGATAGATAGATAGATAGATAGATAGATAGATAGATTCATTATGGGTATCATTTTTGATAAATCAGGAGTAAGATTTGTAAAATAAACCATATGTTCGCCAAAATGTTGTCTCTGTCTCAACTCAGTGTTGTTTCTGCCACAGATGTACGATGCATTTAAACTGCAAACCGATTGTGTGTCTCTTTTTGCCCAGGGACTGCTGTCACGAACTTTTAGGCCACGTGCCAATGTTGGCAGACATGGAATTTGCTAAGTTTTCACAGGTAATAAATACATAAGTTAATAAATACATGTGTTTCTCTACATGCTTTTATCATTTAAATGTACTTCCTTAACATCCTAATCATAACATGTTTATAAGTTTCCTTCACTCTATGTTCTCCTGTAAATGTTTTAGTCAAGCCTTTTCCATCTGTTTGAGATTCGAGGGACCTGCTGACAAACTGCCGTTAATACTAATGTTTTTTGTCAGGAAATTGGACTTGCGTCATTGGGGGCTTCAGACGAGGACATAGAAAAACTTTCCACTGTAAGTCTCAGGATTTTATTCCAAACAGAAGATAAGACTAAAATGCATAGAATGTCATTCTCTAAGATTGAGTATTCTTATTTTTTCTCTGCACATTTACGGATGTTTACATATATATATGTATATATATTGTGATGACCGCGGCGATTTAGTTAATAAGGAAACAACAGTACTAGCTCCAACACGAAACTGCTTTTATTGGATTCAAACCATGGCCCCTATTACAGATGAGGCCACGCCAAAAAGAACAAACCTATACACAATAAAAGCAGCTTAAAACTAACACACCCGGCGCACATGTGCCATTCTCCAAAACCGGACGTTTTTTCTCTTCTTCACCTAAGACCTCTGACACGCATGACGTCCCACCCACAGTCGGATAGGCAGCTTAGAATCCGCCCCCTCCCACACAGCATGACTAGTCACAGGCTGCGCCCCCCACTTCTCGACCCACCAGGCAACCCAGGAATAACACTTCTGTGAGGGGAGGGAGCTTAACATACAGAACTATATACACAATCGAAAACGCACAAGACAGACACAAACAGAGACAGAACAAAAGTCCTTTCAAGGTCTGCCCAGGTTGCTACAATATATATTTCTGTATTTATTTCTGTATTTATTTATTTATTCCTGTAGATTCTGCAGTTTTTGTATAAACCATTTATCATCTGCATTGCAGAACCAAATTAAACAATAATTAATTTTTTGAGCTGCACCTACCATTTAGGTCGGTCCAGCTTTGCTGCTGGAGGGTTTTAAAATGAAAACAAGGTCCATTAGAGTTACAGTTGCCCTCCTTTATCAGTTTATGGTCTGCGAAGGGCATTATACTCCATTAAGACTAGACAGCCCTCCTGCGATCAAGTTCAATACATAATTCAATACATAATGCATTTTTCTATTAAATACACAATCCTTTGTCTCGGTGTTCGATTTTAAAATTTGATTTTACACTTTGCTGTTACATACTGACAAATTACAACACAAAACTGATGGAGATGATATTGTCTTATGATAAAAATAGGTTTTTGCTGAGAAAATATGACAACAGTCTAACACAGAGAAATCCCTAGGTTTGCAGCTTGGTTTCACAGTTGTTTAACAATAGCTATCCCTGCTAACTCGATGGGTCACTTGCAATATCATAGTCACGTCATAACTGGGGTTCTGTTTAAGTATGCTGTGAAGGTCAGTAAATACTGACCCCATTGGTAAAACCACATTTCCGAACACCCTAAGGGGAGATTTTACTTGTCTTGAGAAGAAACATTTCAGATTATCTTGTTACTTTTACAAAGGAAGTTCAGTTAGTTAATGATTCCTGCTGGGATTAGTGCTAGTAAGAGAGATAACAAAGAGCCCAGGTACTTTCTACAATATTATTTTGAATTGTCTCTGATTTTGTATCAGCTATATTGGTTCACGGTGGAATTTGGGCTCTGTAAGCAAAATGGATCCATCAAGGCATATGGAGCTGGACTCCTCTCTTCATATGGAGAACTTATGGTGAGCATTTTAACCGTGATTTGTGGTTTTCAATGGCATTTACCTTTTTTCCTTAGCCAATCCAGTGTAGCTTTGGCTACCTTTCTGAACTTTGCTCTATTTAATTTGCCCCAGTTTCTGCTGATGAGAAACATCCTCATAAAATTATATTCTCATTCTCAAGGGATAGTTAAGGCCTTTAATATTGTTTTATAACCATCCCTTGATCTGTGCCTTTCAACATTTTTTGCTCTCAAAGTATTTGCTTTGAAATGCACTTCCCAGCAGAGGGAACCTACAGGAACCGCTGAATGTATACTGAAATCATGAGTCACTGCAATTTAACACAGGTGGAGGCCACTTAAATTGCTGTGTGATTTTTGGAGGTGATTGGTTACAGCTGAGCTAATTTAGCATTGTGAATACAAGGAGGGTGGACACTTATCCATCTAAGCTATTTCAGTTTTTATTTTTAATATATTTTCAACAAGTTACTAGATTATTTTTTTATGTCTGAAGTTGTGGGGTAGGATGTGTAGTTAAATGAAACCTCTGCTGTTTTTCAGTATGCCCTTTCCAATGAGCCAGAATATAAGCCTTTCATCCCTGAGGTAACAGCAGTTCAGCCGTACCAAGATCAAAACTACCAGCCCGTCTACTTTGTTTCAGAAAGCTTTGAGGATGCCAAGACCAAATTGAGGTAAGAGCAATCTAGTGTTCATAAGGTATGCCAGTTATATGTTTCCTCAGATTCTGACACAAACCCTACCACAAGTGGACAACTCAAATAATTTGTAAGCTTCTTAATTGACTTATAGTCAAAGATAGCAGTGCTCAAAAATGACAATAAGTCGCAGGAAGGGAGTGAGATTCACTAAGAACAAGACCTTGGCTTTCCTTACTGGCTCTAAAGGTCTTTTAGGGAGTCCCTGAGCTTCCAGTCAGTTTATACTTGGTTCCCAAATGGAGGAATCACAATACTGCATTGAGGTTTCCTTCAAACTGCATTGTAATTAGCAGGTGTTCAAATATTTATTTAAATAATCCCTCTTTGGGGATAACCTTAAATATCATAGAGGGGCCCATGTGTTACTGCAGGACTGGATTATAACTACAAAGGGCTTGTAAAAGTCCCAGCTACTGTATTACCCAACCATTTTGTTGAAGGGGATTATCTTGCATGAGCTCAGTTCTTGCTTATCTATAGTAATGTTTTGTATATCATCATAATAATAATAATAATATAATGAGCATTCTCAATTGTAGATGATCTCATTTGACACATTCTCATGTTATACTCATGTATTACATAGTTTTACCCTTAGGTTGCAGACTCTTGTGTATACGCTTACAAACCACTTCATTACCTTCTACACAAAACTGTGTAACTGTTAGGAGATGCATTTTTACTCTTTCAAATGGCCACTTTTTTCGTGTGTTTTCCATTTGTATTATTTTTATGTTTTAAATTATGTATGCTTTAAATTTCAAAATTCTGACAGCTTGAGGAACATAGCTTGCTCACTGGAAAAGTGATTGAAGTGTCCAAACTAGACATCTTACAGTTTATGATTCATCTCACTGGTTCTCATTGAATTAATAATTTGCCCAAATCAGAGTTTATAAATAATTTGAAATAGTTTGGAGACTTTAAGTTAAATCTTAAATTATACAAAGCACTTGAATTCTCCTACTTTTGGTAAGCTAAACAATTTAAAAAGTCAAATTAAACAAATTATTAGTTCACTTAAGAAATTGAGAGCTCAACTGGAGATCAAAAACCTGTCAGACTATTGATGCCCAGCACTACTGGCTTGGTTGAATCCTAAATTATGGACATATATCCCTCAGTTTGTGGTATTCTAAACTCATTATTTTTCTCTCTCCATTTCTAGGCAGTATTCCTCAAAAATCAAGAAGCCCTTTTCAGTCCGCTATGATCCCTTCACTTGTACAATTGAGGTCCTGGACAAGCCCCAGAAAGTGAGGAATGCCCTCAGCCAGATGAGAGAAGACTTGAAAATACTTTATGCGGCCCTTGAGAAACTAGGCTAAAGTAGGGATACAGCAGCCTATAAGATATATAACACGGAGGCACACAAAAATATTTTGCATTTTGCAATTAAAATGACCAAAAATTAGAACTAATCCAATACATTCTTAATCATAAATTACATCATTACTTTCAAGAGAAAATTCCAATTGATATAGACATTAGTTAAGGTTTTGCTGTGTGTCATTTTAACAACATCATGCCTTGCTGTGGAATAGCTGTTTTAATAAAACCATATTAGTGAACACTACTAAAGCAAATATTAGATTTATTGCATTTATTAGATTGTTTCAATTTCATTTCCGTACATCTTTCAAATGTTGCAAGTGTGTATTTCAAAAGCGTTTTGCAGTCTTGAAAATGTGTAAAAACTGTAACAAAACCACATGCTGTATATAGTTACCTTCTACTATGTATATATAATCTGGAGAATACTTGTTCATGTTTTGTTTCTTTACTTCTGTACTCCCATATTGATATTATAGCAATGGCATTTGGTTTAAGGTTTTAGAAGTCCAGAAGTTCTCTTCATGAGTTTATAGTGATGTGTGAATCCAGGGGAACAAGCATAGAAAGCCTCCACTATTTGTTTGGTGATGTTTTCAAATGATTTCATGAATGTTGAATTTTATCATAAAGTTTACCTCTTTAGATTTTTTCTATAGGAATTTACCAGTAGATGGCACTGTGTTATTCTTAATTCATGTTTTTATTCATGTTTTTATTCATGCATCAGGGATATAACAGTAAATACTGTTGTTATATAATATGAATAAAAACACTACCAAACATAATATAAGAAGCACAGTGTTGCCATGAAGAAATGTGTCAAGGTAGAATGTGGTGTTATCATATTGGTATAATCATATTGGTACATGTGTGGGGTCTCACAACTACATTCTGTCACTGTTGGCAGTATACTGTTGCCCTGAATGTCACAGTGCACACTAGTGGTCGTGGTGCCCTCCACAGAAACCATCACCCTTGATATAAGCCGTGCGCGTATCATCCTAATAGGGCCTCCACACTGAGTGTCACGGGTAGGACAATAAGTAATATTTGAGCTGAGTCTTGTCACCTCACGTGTCATGAACATGATGCATTTGCAGATTTAACAATTTTAGATAATGTGATTGCCTTTCTGCACCTGCCACAAACATAGTACAACACACTAGTGCATGTGTATGTGTGGCTATTGTAAGTGTGCATATAAAAATAATGTTGAGAATTGCTGATATAAATATACAATTGTTGATTAAATACAAGATTAAATGCTATAACAGTTTGCCTTACCACTAATGGCTGGTATAAAAGGTGATTTTCTGCATTTTCACCACAAGATGGCAATAGAAAGTTGCTGTTCTGCTTTCAGTGAGCAATATTGATTGGTAAGACAAATACACGATGATTCATAATTCTGAGAAAATCTCTCTCTCTTCTCCATTCTAAATCTCTATAAAGAAGTTATTATGCCCTTTGGAAAATTTTCCATGCATGTAGAATTATCTGGTGGTTGTTTACCTTGATTTAGTTCTGGTGCAGCTGTTTCACTCCATTTTGTTCCAATGCTGTTCATATTCAAGATTGGAATGGCAGGCGATCATATTGGCCTTGTTCAAACAAAGAAAATGTACCGGAAAATCGGTAGCAGGTTATGATTATGGAGAGTGGTTTATTAACACAGTCCAAGAAATATACAGTGCTGTCTCTTTTTCCTCTCTGAATGTAATTAACAGTACAGTAACATTTCATACTGTACAATAAAATACTGCTACACGACATCCCAAGTGCTGCAGTTTAATGCAGAACAGTCTTTAGTTTTGGCCTTTACTGTGACTGCATACATAGAATTTTGTTTGTTGTTTTTGAAGACTTTTACATGGTGGATCCTGGCATCAATCGGCAGGGAAACAAAGCTGTTAATTGGAAGACACATTTGACAATGCAGGCCAGATCAGTAGAGATGTTTTGGGTGCTGGACTGATATATTGTAGTAATGAAGAGTAGTGAAGGTGCTACTTGGATGCATGGTTGTATTTATAAATTATGCATAGTTGAACTCAAAAGGAAACTGATACACTTGTTATTTTTGATTTATTTATTTACAAATTTACATATTTACTTAAAGCACCTCCTTTTGGTTTTTGGTTTCTCTGTACTGCAGGGCTGTGAAAGAAACAGGTTGCAAGTCTATGTCTATGGGAATACCTTTTTTCCCACAGGATCACAGGGAACCAGGTAAAGCAAGGGAAGGGCATAGTTACCATTATGGGAAATGTATATGTACAATATATTATTAGAGGTTTTATTATCTTTAACATAATTAGAATTTAAATATAAAAATATACATAATAAATATGTAATGTTTGTTATAATGTTACAGTGTATTACTTATGAAAAGTTGGAAGGAAAATGGTCATCAAATCAAAATTAAATAAAACATCATCCAAATTAGGGAAACAAATTACTTTTAAATATTATCCAGGGGATAATACTTGAACAAACCTTTGTAAAATTTAGTCTGCAGATGTTGACAAATGCTACGTTTCAATTCAGTTTCCTTATTTTTGTGTTTAAAGCCAAACAACCCAAAATAAGCCAAATTAAATAATGTGAAGGGAGTTTTGTTCCACTAGCGAAAGTCCTGGTGCATGAAACCGATGTAAGAGTAAGTATACACCTGTGGAAAGAACTGTGACAAAACCTTGCAATGACTGGAACTGATGCAATTCCAACCAAAGGATACATTGAATCTAAAAATTAAAACAAACCAAATCAAACCCTGTTCAAAAATGTTCTGAACAGATTGCTTTTTAAACGAACAACAAATTGATTTATATAAGCCACTAATTGCTTCAGTGTGTCTTGGAAGGCTTTCCCTTGATCAGCACTTGGCAGCTGAAAGCTTGGATATTCACAAAGCCAACTTAAGAACGTAAGGACATATGAATATTTTAGAATGAGCAGAGGCTGGTAAGTCCATCAGAGGTTGCCATCTTTTCCTGACACATCCAGTACTTCTATCACAGCATCATGATGAATGTTGAAATATCTCGGTATGGAAGTAGATTCAAGATTCATGAAGTAGCTTTGCCTTCATACTGCAGTGGTAGAGAGAAAAGTGTTTTCTAGTATAGGCAGAGAATCTGCCCTTAGTTTTAGATTTGCGTGTGTTTTCTGCTCGCTTATTCAAGGCTCAACTTAGTGTCACTTGCTCAGAAATTAAGTTATTTTAATATGTCTTCATAACAGAACTTAACATAAAATTAACATAACATTACATGACTCTGATGTATTTCCTGTGGGGAGTGGGGAAGAAAATCGGTTAACAGCTTGTGCTTTGTTCTCTTTCCTGACTTCTCTTAATGGCAAACTGGAGGATCCATGATGAATTATTTAAACATTTTGTTTGATTAGAGTGCTGCAGCCATGTTTCAAAAACTGGAATGCAATTGTATGGGGAGAAATCTGATTGGAAATGAAATGGGGCACTTTTATAAAACCAAATATTATAATGAGAATCACAGAAAACATAGCAATCCACATGCAAGGAATATTCCTTTTAGATTTCAATGTTTTTTTTCCAGAGGGCAGGGTAGGGTCAATATAGGCAGATTTGCTTTTACATTTAACACTGTTCCACTTTAAATCTGACAAGATATAAGAACAAATTCTGATGTTTCCCCTAAGGTTCAAACCCTTGCCTTTGGGTAAAATGCCATCCAGCACCACCCCAAATAGAACCAAATTCAAAACCAAGCTGTTAATGGCTCAGGGCAGTAAATATCAAAGGAGGAAGATGTAAAAGCAAAACTGCTATGCAGGCAGATCTGCTTTGGTAACTCAATGTATATGTGTTTTGATCAAGCAAAGGGTTGATGCTTTAATAACAGCAACTAGCAGGAAATGTAAAAGGGAAACAAGTTGAATAAGTGGCTTAATTCTCTTAATAATAATAAATATATACATAAATAAACAATAAATAAACAATACATTTTATTTATGAAGCTCTTTTAAAGAAACTCAAATCGCTGTACTGTCAAATATGAAACAAAGATAAATAACTACAAAATAATGTACATACATTAGAGTATAACAGTGCAGTAGCTAAAGCTCACATTCCACAGGCAAATAAAGATCAGATATAGGAGACATAATCATGGTCAACTTCGGGCTCATAATCAGGCTTGGAAGAAATCACTGCTTTGACCTACCCATGGATTACAAACTTTATTCAAAGCCATCCATGCTTCTACATTTTCTAATAATACAGAGATGGTACAGCATGTGTTGGGGCTTGCAGAAGTTATCCTCCTCCTTCAGGAGCTGTTTGTGAGTAGAACATGTGATCTGTTTCCTATGCCCTAAGAAAGAGGACCTTATCATTGAATACGTCACACGTACAGTCATGGTGGGGTTTGAATGCTCAATCAAGTTCAGAGAGGACAGAATTACTGCATATTAGTCTAAGAAATTCCCAACTTATTTTTTAATTTGTATTTATTTTCCTCCCACAGTTTCAGACATGTGTTTGACCATATGTAATGTGTATAAACAAACTTTAATATATATTATTTTATTTTTTTCACATAGAAGGACATTTTTCTGTAATGTTCTATAACAAATGATTTCTTCACCAAACTAGTGTACATCGTCATTCATACCCTTTTGTCCTTTTTCTAATCTTTTAATTGTACACTTCTCATGTATATATAGATAGATACAGAAAGAGAGAGAGATAAGTATAGATATCTATAAGGAAAAAATATATATATGTATATATATATATTAAAGGGAGATAAAAACAGAAATGGTTACAGGTCAAGTAAAAGGACCAACTGGCATGTTTTTCTATGAACCCTCATTTATTAGCTCATGATAAAGAAATAGTCAGCAGGATCAGATGTTTACTATAGCTACACCCCATGGGTGAGACAATGCACTATATCTGACTGGCTGCTTTATTTTCCTATCAAAGACTTTGAAACCATCTATGGAAATTCACCATAACAATTAGATCATGGTGACAGAAAGGGCGTTTGTTTAGCTTTGCATTTTCCTGTCCTTAATTTATCTGGAGTTATTGTACCCCTTTGAGAAGCCCTTTGAAAGTGTATGCCATTTATAGCCACATGTGTGCGCCACATTAATGATGCTGCAGTTTTTAATCACTGGCTTTGAACGCATTCATGAAAAAATTAACTTTAAACAGATAAGTTCTGCAGAATAACAATAACATAGTCCTCTTGTGTGTATGATATACTGGTATATTATATTGTCTAGTAAATTATAATTATTTTTCTTTTAATTATTATTATTATTATTATATTATATGCAACTTCATCAAAACATTGTCTAAAAATGCAATTTTCTCCATTCAACACAACCTAATTATTTGAAATAGCTGTTTTAAGGCCTAAGAAATAGGAAGTCACCAGAAAAACTACAAGACCATTTTTAGTATATGCTTGTATTGTTTGAGATTCATGTGAATACCCAATACCATTACATGTGTGTAATGATGGGCCCAGGACACATAATTGCTTAATTATTAAACAAACAAAAGACATTGGACATATGTACACTTTGAATTATTTATTGAATCTGACTGTAGTCTATAAACATTTATGCATATGAGTCTGGTTTCTGTAAATTTCTTTGAACAAGGCTTGACCAAATGAGGCACAACTGCACTAGAGCAAAACCTGCAAGTGAGTTAATCTCTCTCTCAAAGTTCATCAAAAAGAGCTTGACTCTATATATAATGATGGAAAGAAAGGCATCTGATGAGTTTCCAGCATTATCTGTTACAGCTGTACTCTAAAGTATTCACTCTGTCCAATCAAATTGAATCTTCACTGTTTTCTCTGGGCTGTTCCAAAAAACTCCCAAATTATACAATCCATATAGATGAATAGATTAATTAACAAAATGTATTTCACTAAATTATATTGTTTCATATGAAGGATGTGCATACTTTTGATTTCAACTGTATATACACAACATGGACACCCTTCTATACAACTTCAAGCAGGAAATATTCTTCCAGTTGATTGTGTATACATTGGCTGGCAGGTTGTAATACAAAGTTCCCAGCTATCTATTTATTTACATTGCCTACAGAAAAGAATGAACAATAGAGACAGTTGACTATGAATATGAAATATGACTACTAAAACCTCTCTACTGCCTACAAGGTAAACTATCCCTAAACTGTAAACTTTTTCCAGCTTTTAAAGAGCATTGTGTCCTCTGCCTGTTCTTTATTATTACACCTCAGTGTGAAATCTTCCAATTAATGGTTTATGATATATTCTTCCAATTAAGCATAGGTCTATTATTCTATGTATGTATTGGGATATGTCTTCACCCAATTTTCCTTCTTGAGCCTTAGGTGTTAGCTTCTACAATGAGCTGGTTGCACCCTGTCAATTTTCTCAATGAAGCAGATATTAATTAAGGCATTTTGATGAGGTGGTGATGTTACATCCTCTCTCTTTGGTTTCGTACCCTCTTCTTGGCTCTAATCTCGCATCATTTAAGATGGCTTTGATTACAACAAAAGGCTCCACACAAAAGCATGCAACATGGCATAGCTTCCACACTACATTTGCATGGTGACCCATTTTGCAACAGAAAGGTCTTGACTTTGCCTTTCATTACCCACAGTTGGCTGTGAATCCACCCTCACGCTAGTGATGCAGCAAAACTACAAGATTTGGATTAGATCAATGCTGATCTCCTGTTACTGTAGCTCCTCTGACGCAGGCATCCAAGGAAGAGAAAAAAATATCTCTGGTGTTTAATCTTCTGTTATTTAGAGCAGATGCTTCCATAGATTCAAAGTGCGGCAGGCAGTTTGGGAAACTCTATCAGCATCTATCCTACATTCTAGGTGCAATTATTATCTTGTAGAACATTCAATGAGGTTGGGCTGTTGTGTATCTAGGAATCAGACGGAATTTGCCACATGATGTCTGTGTCTAGCTGATACCAGGGTTGTCAATAAATAAAACATAGTTTTTACCACAAAAGAATGCATACCTGCCACTTTACTTGCACTACTTCTCACAAGCTTTCAGCAAAATAAACAATTTAGTGTAACTTAAATTCACATTGGAACACATTTACACTGTCAGATGCATGCCTGAGAGTCATGGCTAATGCTTTTTATAGCCACAGATCAGATTTTTAGAAATGTACTCACCGTTTAAACCATTCTCTTGAGGAGGACTCAAGATTTCCAGTCGGTGATGTCATTGAAGAACGTTGGGTGTCTGGTCTGTGTATAGCAGGTGTCTCTGTAGGAAATGCCTATATGGCTAGAATAGCACATAGGTATGCTCCTCAGAGGTTTCTCTTTTTTAATATTGAGTAAACATAAAAAGCCTCTGGAAAACAAGCAATGCATTTGAGATTTAGTGAATGGTAGGCATGTTCATAGGCGTAGGTTTAGGGACATGTCCCCCAATGTTGAGAGAATGTTACATTGTCCTCCACAAATACTGTATGCCTGGCTCCACAGACATAGGGGACATGTCCCCCCCAATTCTGAAACCAAACCTATGCCACTGGGCATGTGGGTTAAAGTTGTATTGAATCTGAGGCTAGTTGGCACACACTTTCTATCTGTATGTCTGTCTGACATCCTTTCATGCAGTCCATTAAGGATTTTCTTTTTAACTTCTTTGTAAACTTAACGTCAAAAATTTTATGTTTGTTTATATGTTTTTTAAATACTAATTTTAAATTCATACACTTATGGGTGTCTGCAAGGGGCTGGTGAGATTTGGCCATTGTTGTATGAGTTGGCAAGGTCTCGGTTGCAAAAAAGCTATACAAATGAAGATTGTGCATTAGTGATCCTAACAAATAACGTGTTGTACACAAATATAACAGACGCTACGATAACAGTTAACTAGACGTTACATCAAAGCTGCTTAAGTATTGTTTACTTAAAAAGAAAAACACAATGACGTCAATCCCTGGGACAAAAGCACTTGCTGTATTGACATCTTTCTTTCTCTCAACCTCCTTACGATTCCCTTTGAAGGGTAAACCAAATGATAATTTACTAACGTACCATACATAAGAAAAAACAAACAAACAAAAAAAAAAACGAAAAAAAAAAACGTGACTTTACATGATGAAACCAAATATTTTCTTCTCATTGTTCCTGGAATAGCAAACTCTTCTTGCTGTTGAGGGATGTATGACGTAGTGCGGTTAAGGAGGAGGTGGGGAGTGAAATAAAGCAGTTGTAGAAAACCTCAAAATATATAAAAAAGGAACAATGCAAAGAAAGCCCCTGACAGGAACACAGTGCAGCTTCCCGTGGGTCATATTGACCCGTCTTGCTTTGCCAAGTCATGAAACCAAACGTACCAACACAGCAAACAAACGCAGGTACGATTTATTTTTATTCAATCCTCCCATTGTCTTCCTCATGATATGTATACACACAAAGCAGCAGACTTCCCTATATTTCCCTGCTAACACACAACGTTATATTAACAATTTTACATTGCTACAACGTTGTATGTTGGCTGGGTTTATATCTAAAAACACCTTATGCAGACCCAGTATAAACCTGTTTGGGGGAAATTACGATTTTTTCTGTGAAGGCTAGCGTGAAACAACAACGTGTCCGATATTAAAACAAAGGAATGAATACTTAATACTTTCATATTATTGATTTGTTTGTCGTTGTTTTACTACTTTTATACCATTGTTTCTTGGGTTTCCCGAGTTAAGTGTAGCAGATAAACCCCTCTGACAATTATAATCCACTGTGCCCGTGATTCGTAGAAACTAATCTTTTAATTAATGTATTTGTGTTATCTGATGTGCACTAGGCTTATTCAGCTGTGTCAAATAAAGAAAGAAAAAAAAACGTGTAAAATTCTACTAACAAGCTGTATTAAGCAACGAGGGTGGCATATACAGTGTAATTTATCTTTAACTCCCCAAGATTAGTCTTTACGAGATCAAAATTCAATCCCATCTAAGAAAAGTGCAATGACGTTATTTGTAAATGTGCCCAAAACTCCTTAATGAATAACTTTGCGAGAGGAGAAAGCAAATGTTCCTCCAGCTGTTTCCTGTCGAAAATGTCTGTGTAATGTAGATAAATGTGAGGATTTTCTCTAAATCCGTCTCCTGTTTGCTAAATCTCACTTCACAAAAATCAGAGCAGATGAGCCTGCGCAATGGAACAAAGTCTGAATATTGAAATGTGACATTGCCTACATCTCATCCTCTTTCTCGCTGGATTTTTTTAATGACTTCAAACAAATTCATTTTGCTGGGCTTTGCAGTTTAGAAACCCATGGGGATGTCTAGCGGTCATACAACAGACTTCTTTCAGTGGCAATTGTGTGATGTCTTCAAGGTAATTTGCTGAATTGCTTTTTCTTTAAATATTCACCTTTTACTTTTATTTTAGACTTCTTAAATGTATGCATTCATATTTAAGCACATTTGATAATAATAATAAGACTGGCTGCATTTATTAAGAAAAAACGTTAGACGTGTTAATGTTTGTGTGTGTGTGTATGTGTATGCATGTATGTATGTATATATGTGTGTGTATATATATATATATATATATATATATATATATATATATATATATATATATATATATATATATATATATATAATCATTATTGATTTTACTTTGGCAAAAGTGTGTAGCAGTTATTTGTTTAACAGTCTGTAACATATAACCATTGATGAAGTTTGGCATTGCATTGTGCATTTTATATATGATTGTATGTCTTTAACACACAGGCACATACATGTGTATATATACCCATATATATGCGTGTGTGTGAATGTGCAGGCGACTTATGTGCTTTTAATTTTCACAAGTTCGCATTTGTACAAACGCTTGTAGAGGCATTAATCCTAATTTAAAAACCATTCAAGGTGCACGCGTTTGCATTTCAACTTTCAAATTAACTTATGCTGTCTCTGCATAAATAAAGAAGAATAAACAAACTTTTGAACGAAATGTGAAAAGCGTTTTTCTCAGTCTGTGGCTACCTTAGGCGCCCTTAGAAAGCTCGGTTTAAAGTTGCAGTTTATAGCGTTATGCTGCTGGATATCTAGTGTAAATTCTCTTTATTATGTAAATTTGGCCTGCAGAGGTTCCCTGGCTCTGACTGCTGGGTTTGGCGGAATAGCAATTTTCCATCACATTGTAACTCTAACTTAAGCCTGCAAGACCCCCGTTCAGCACATTATGAGAGAGCGGTTTGGTGCCGGGCAGTTGGTTTCTCATTGCTTCCCTATGCCACTTAGTGTGTGTTGTTTTTTTTTTTTTTTTCTCTCCTGACACACTTCTCGGATAATCGTAAACGGAGAACTCGGTAAAAATGCGAAAATCGTATGTCCGTGCTGATAAACTTATTTACGCTGTCATTAAATAGCTGCAGGATGTATACAATTACTACATAAAAACGCAACGAACCTTAAAATGCACCTGTTATGCGTTGCTGCTTTGTATCGATTGAAAAGGATTGAATATGTTGTACCCACGGGGTATTGTTTACTTTGGTGAATGTGAAACATTGTATGTATTTATTTCGATATAAGTGCCATCCTAACTCACACTTGGCCACGGTAGTTGAAATGAGGTAGCTTCAGTTTCTGCCAGATGTACAATGTACAATGGTGTTAAAAAGAGTAGCATCACCCAAAGGAAATGTATTTATTTGTATGTTGCCAATACCATTGCCATTAAGTCGGCAATAACCCTTCTGTATTTACACCAACCAATAGTCAGTGGTGGAACAATGCAACACATGTTACATCATCAACTTTGTTTTGCATAAAACCAACCAATGAGAACTTGAATGTCCATACAGTGCTAGAGCAGCAATGGGTGAGCACTCCCAGTTTGCACCATCCAGCCAGAGCGCATGTCTTGCCCTGAATTAGGAAGGGTTCTCCTCTCAAGAAATGGCAAACTATGTGCATTATAATCATCGTCTGTGTCCTGCTTATTGCAATGAAAACATAGTGAAGCAAGGACTGTAGCTCGGATGAAGAGAAACGGACATCTAAAAATGCATTTCAAGGTGGCATTTCGAAAAGATGAGTTTTGAAACATTGCTCAGCTTCCTACACCAATCTTGGAAGCATATAGCCAGTGCTGTGATTGCCAGAAGACTCTTTGCAAGCAAAGGCATCCACATAATAAACTTTTTATCATGGTCAAAATGCCTTCTGCTTTCTTAAAGTGGACTAAAGGGCAGACCAATTGGACAGCTGAGCCCTGGAAGTTTGTGAGTTTCTCTGAGTCTTAACCTCCATGGCTTTGAGGGTCCCCCAGTATGTATGAAGGAGAAGGGTTGAAGAATTTCATCCTGACTGGCTAGTGTCCACTGTGATGTTTCATGCACATTAGTCTGGTTTTATTTCCATGGGGTTGCTCATCTGCACTTTGGAAATAGTGAACTCTCATGCGTTCATCTCTTAGATCAGTTTGGACACACTGGTTACCTGTGTCTTTCAGGATGATTCACAACAACGCAAGTAGTTAAAGAAAGGGTTGAAGATCAAGTCAATCAACTGCCTACCACAGAAGGGTTAACAGCTCAGACTTAAGTCCCACTGAGAGCTGCTAAAGGTTGATTTGTGCTTACCTTTCCATGTAGGAGCTATAAACCCTGATGGAACTGTACTTCCAATGAATTGACCATCACATCCAGCAACTAATTCCACCATTACTGCAGTGCCGTTATTAAGGCAATGCTTGGATCAACAAAGTATTAGACTTTAAAAAACAAACCATTTGTGTTTGCGCAGTGGTAACCATTGGAATATAATCGATATTGTGTACTAGGTCACTTTTTGTAGCACATTATGATAACCAGCTGTTGCACATAAAAGTTGTTTTATATTTTTGTTTTAGATGCATATTCAACTTGCATGACACCTACAAAAAGACAATTTCAAGGGTGATGCAGTTTTTTTAACACTACTGCAAAAAAAAGGCAGGTTTTCCTCTGAGACCCGTTTCTACTAAATAGATCTGAACATAACACAGTTGGCTGTAAGTCACTGTACTTTAACCTCTGAGTGCCAGAGAGTGTGAACAGGGAATTGAGGTGGCTATGGGAAAACAAAGCAAAACCAATCAACAGAAAAACAAAAAAAAATTCACCATGACCTGCAAATTGCTTCCAATCTAAAAATACAAGCCTTTAACTGGACCTTATCTATTTATTTTTCATGTTTGTCAAGCCCTATGTTTGTAGTTTGTCTTCATGATCTGTCTGTCCATCTATCCTTGTTTGTGTTCCTGTCAGCCTGTCTTGCCTATCAGTCTGTTCCACCCTGAGGCATGTATCCATGTAATCTGATGATAGGTCAGCTTCGAGTTAATGCCTATGATGCTCTCTGCAGAAGTTTGGTTACGTTATACTAAAAGGCTTATTTCCTTTTCTTATTGGTTGCAGTTTAAGATGTGCTCTTTATCCTCTACCCATATCCTCTACTTGATCCTGTGTCTGTGCCTGACTCAGGCAGCTCTATCAGGACCGGAGACTTTGTGTGGTGCTGAACTGGTGGACACTCTGCAATTTGTGTGTGGAGATAGAGGCTTTTATTTCGGTAAGTGCACTTTTTTATTATTTATTTATGTGTGTAATGCATTCTCTCCCCCCTTCCCCCCCCCCCCTCACTGCCCTAATGGGTTTCTTAATAAATACAAAAGCAGCAGTTTTCCCTTTTTGATTTCAGCTTACATCAAGAGTAAAACTAGTGGGATGAATCTGTATTAGATATGGCACCCTTTGCTTTTCTCTCATTCTTTTTTAAAACGTCTTTTTGGTTGTTATTCTTGATGGGATCTTCTGTTCAGAAATTATGTGGGGTTTACTATCCAACACTAACTGTGTGTGTGGTGGGTGGGGGGTTTAAAAGGAGTAAGATTTCCATTGTTAAGGTTTACTTTTGAATGCACATGATCGTTTTGAAATATTTTTAATGTTGTAAATTGTCTATGATACGAGCGGTAAGGTGTTTTTTTCAAAAATGATACATTTATTGTAGATGTAGGAAGTTGTTATGCCAAATCGACCTTCACCAGTATTTGTATTTAAGTTGGGTGCACCTATGGAGCTCTCTCGAAGGAATATTTAGCCAAGAACCCAGTTGTTCTTTCAGTAAACCATGTGCCCTGTTTTTGATTCATATATTATGTGACATTCATTGTCATGCCTTTTACAATAGTAATATTAATGTATCTGTAACTGTATGCTCACTGTATAATCCATGCCTGACAGGTGTTGATTTAGTGGCATACTTTATCAGTCAGATTCAAAGCGGATGAAGTCAGGTTTTTGGAATGAAAAGCTCTATATCCAACCTGAATTGTATATGTATTCTTCATGTTAGTTTCTTTCAAAAACTAGTCATCTTAGTTGCAGGTTGAGAATGAAATATATCATGTACATCAAGTAGGTTGATAACCAACCTAGGAGAAGATAATTATAGATTGTTGTAGATAATTATTTTTAAATAAATCAATGATAAATAGCAAATCAGCAGTGTAGAACATAGGTTGTTAGAATTAAGCAAAAACTGGTTGCAAGAATCGCTTCTATACAGTACAGAACTTGTTTACCTGAGCATGGCAATGTGCTAAATATACGATCTATCCTCCACAACATCCAAGTGTTCCTAATTGCAGCTAAGCTTGACATTTGGGAAAAACAAAGTTGACTATTCACACTGTTTTGTTTTGATTTGATTTATTTTGTAACTCATCCAGACTTGGATACAAGTATCTTGGATACAAACACTAATATCAGAAGATGCTGCTTGTGATCTTATTTTTCAAAGTCTACTTTATTTCATACATATTCTTTTTTACTTGAATAAGTTGTCTATTTGCACTGGATAAAATAATGGGCACAGGAGAATGTTTTTCTGGCTGCAGCCACACTCATTCTTGGCAAAACTGCTACTTCTGCTTTTCACTGAACCTTAAATACCAAGAAAAACCCTTGAGTGACTCCATTTTTGGCAGAGGACAACTGTTGGCGATTGTGTTGCATGTTCCTATGTATTTGCCTTGACATAATTATTTGCAGTTCAGTATTTGATTAGCTTTGGCAGTCGCAGAGACAATGCAAATATCAGAAAGACCACACAAATCTGGACTGAATAATAAGAAAAAAGGCCTGGTATTATAACCTTTGGCCATTAATGCCTGTAATTAGGAGTATTGCTCATCCAGTACAGGTGTCTAAGATTCGGGGGATTTGTTCTGCTGGGGTAAAATAAGGGCAAGGTCTCGGGTTTCAAGAAAAGCCGAACAGTAGGATTGTTTGGTCACAGAGGAAACGGGGGTATCTTTTTAAACATGTAACCTATTCTGCCATGTTTATAGTTTTTGTTGGGGTCTAAAGTCCCCTCTTTGTCACAGCTTTTAAACTGAACCATCACTAAGGGCCAAGTAAGACATTGTGGAATTGCATATAGACATGCTCTTGTACATAAGTAAGGGACTGTGAACATGTTGAACACCTGAAGGCATTAGACTTCACATTCACAAAGGAATGATGCACTGGTTCTTCCTGTACAAAGGATACTTTTTATTATAACTGCAGTCAGTGCTGTATGACGCATACCTTGAATGCTTTGATTAAATTCAAAGTATTCTGTATGTGCACTGTGAACTCCAAAAAGTGTTTTGTTAGTTTATTGAAGACTGGTGGTAGAAGAACGTGAGAGATTGCTTTTTCATGTGATTTGAAGATAATTGCCTGTAATTAACGTGGAATTGTGAGCTTAGATTGTGATGCCAGGAATCTATTGACACCTGGTTAAGATTTAAAATAAAATGCAAATCTGGACAGCCAGTGTTCTTGTAGTATTTTTAGTTAGCAGTACCAGTTAAGGAAAAGTATTATTTCAGTGCTTGACAACCTTTTTGTCTTCACCACTATGTTGAACTTGGCCCAGGCCTCCATGCTGAACTGTCCTCTGACAGCTACACAGTGACATTAGGATCATGGGAAAAGAATGTGCCAATTCACCTTGCACATGTCATTGTAAAAGTAGCTGCACTTGGATTTCATAACTTCGTATTTCATTACCTTGACATAAATGTGAAATACTACACGATGGAAAAATATTTTATTGAAACAAAATGTCTCAAACCATAGTCAGTTTTTCCAATTATTATTTTGAATGAGAAATCTTATTATGTCTTGTTAAATGTTAATATAGACTGAATCATCTAAAAGTGATGTATCTGGTTGCAGATACTAACACTAATAAAAATGTAGGTTAAAATTTTGGAAATTTGGAAAAAAGACACGGCAAAGTGAAGACACTTGAATAAAGTTCTCCATAATCCACTATGTATATAACTATGTTAATAACATGATTCGTAAGTTTTGGCATCATGTGACATCACTGAACAGAATCGCATTCTGAAAAGATTGACCTTTTCAGCTTGTATATAGTAGTATGCAATATTCTATACTATAATTGCAGCTTCATCTCATTTCCGAATGACTAATGCTAAATTATGGAGGGAAAAAGTTTGTGACTTTCCACTTTTAGTTAAATTATTTTAATTAATGGGATCTCTACCATTAAAATTACCTTTATTGTATTGAGTTACAGTGGACAAAAAAGGTGTGTTTGACAGTTTTGGGCAGGATCATATGATACGTTGCTTTAAATCTTTGATGCACTTTGTAATTTGGGTCAAAGTCCTTGAAACAGTGGGTGAGTACATAAGTATGCACTCTTACAGAGCCCAACAATACAAACAAAAGAAAAATCAAAAACACCTTTTGAGACGCAACTAATAGCCATGGAAAAATAAGAAGCAGGAAGATATTGGATCTGCTCTTGCCCACTTCTTTCATATCTCGGGTGAAATTAACGGAATTGGGGAAAGGAGTCTAGAAAGCTTCCTGTAGAAGTTTGTACAGGGTGGGCTGCCAGAAATTCATTATGGTGAAATGCAAACGTGAAATTTCCCAATGAGCAGCTCCTTAATTAACTACTATATTCCCAACCACAGGAGAAATATAATTCTGTGTTGAGTACCTCCAGCCATAAGTGTGAAGAAGGAAAAAATTTGGAAAATATCTCTAAACCTATAACTCATACATTATTGCTAACAACCATTTATTCCTTCAATAAAGATCTAGTCCAAAGCTCTGAATGGGATGTATCGGATAACATTTCATTTATATATTTTATTTGTGCAAAAACAGGTACAGGTTCTGCTTTTTTTTTTTTTGGGTTGCCCCCGCCTCCCCCATGAAAATGCATTCAATGAGATCACTACATGCAGGTTAGCAACAATGTTATGATCACTCACTGCAGCCACAAAATGAGCTTTTGCTGATCAAAGTAAAGCTGTTTCTGCTATGTCTTTTTGATTACAATGGAGTTTGATGTTACTTTGCTGGTATATTGGTTTTCCCCGTTTCCTGTCTGTTAATTGGCATTTGATAGACTGCTTAATGACCTGGCATAATGACCTGAAGTGTGCAATCGTTAGTGGCTAGTATCTGCGACCATCTCTTTCATCACTTCTCTACATCCTTCTGTATGGATCCTACATTATCTTTCCAATGAATCTCCCATGATAAATCCATAAAAAAAAGAACTTTTCATCCCTTGAGATCACCTTGCAGAAGATTATCTCATTTAATGCTTTTAACATGTGTAACCATATTACAACATCTTGGAATTGTTCTTTGATGGGCTTTTGTTTTATTCTGATCAACAAGGGAGGAAGGAAAATTCAGTTTAAATTGATTGGTGCAGACCTACATTTTGCAAGTGCAAGAGGGATGAGAAGTCTGCCATCTTGGTACAAATAAAGTGAAACAGGCTAAAAAAGCACTTTGATGCTGTCCACAGCTTCTCCAGTAGGGTAGGTGGTGTATTCCTGTAATTGTGTGCCACTTCCAGTTGACATTTTCCACAATAAT